>NW_006399769.1:26578810-26585129 GCF_000299155.1 Elephantulus edwardii
TAGCACTTTCTCAAAAAGTTGGAAACAGAAATATCATTTGACCCAGCAATTCCACTACTGGGAATATTCCCTACAGAGCCACAACTCAAGCAGATGTATGCACACCCATGTTTATTGCTGCATTAACCACAACTGTAAAAAGATAGAAACCACCCAAGTGCTAATCTACAAACAAATAGAAATAAAAAACTATCGCATATTCACACAATGGAATACTATGTAGCACTGAAAAACAATGAACTCACAATATTATACAACATAATATAAGTATTGTAATGATAACATAATAATATAACATCATAACATAATGTAAACATTATACAACATGGGGGATCCTGGGAGCATTATGTTGAGTGAAATATCTCAGTCACAAAAGGAAAAACACTGCATAACCACTTCTATTCTAGAACACGACTGACATAAAGGGCTTGGGGAAAACTAGGAAAAGGGAAATAATGAACACTGCATTGGAACAGATGAAGGAAAGAACTATTTAAAAGGAACATATGATTAGGCATTATGGATATACGACAACAGTCCAAAATAAAGAGGTGCATAGCAAAAAAGACTAGAGGAGGAAAGGGAGAAGAGGGAGGAAACTGTGCAACAGTGAATGAATGAAAATCTAACTTTTCTGTAAGCTTTCATTTAAAATCACAATTTTTTTAAAAAGATAAAATGGCAAAGGAGGTATGCATTCTTGAGAAGAATCAACCACTCAAGATCCATCCGTCCAAGGACAAAGCTCAGAAGGCAGGAAGGTGAGGGAAGAAGAAGGAACAGAAAGAAGATATGAGAATGGGCAGGGACCTGAGGCAGGGATAATGATCAATGATATGAAACATAATGTGTGTGAACTGTTGAATGGGAAATTGATCTGTTTCTCATGCCTTCACAACATAAAGTTGAAAAGTAAATATTAAAAAGCTTTACCTATTTCTTTTTTCTTTTTTAACATAACTAGTTATTGTTGTTGTTATGTGCCATTGAGTCATCTTTGACTCACAGGACCCCCATGCACAATAGCTCTGAACCCTGCTCTATCCTGGGCCAATGTCACTGTCTCTGATACATCTATCCACCTTATCACAAGTTAGTGTGTCAATCCATTTCCTGTGCTGTCCTTCCACCCTTCCAAGCATGATGTCCTTCTCCAAGAACTGGTCCCTCCTGGCAACATGCTCCAAGGAACAGCTTGGCTTCACTTTCTCCAGGACAGACCTGTTAGTTTTCTTGGAAGTCCATGGTATGTTCAATAGTCTTCCCCAGCACCACAACTCAAAGGTATCAAATCTTCTCCTGTCCTCATTGGTCACTGTCCAGCTCTCTGATGCATAACAGATAACTGCAAAGACCATGGACTGGATCAGGTGCACCTTAGTGTCTAGACTAACATCATCGCTCTTTAGCACTTTAGAGAGGTCCCTGAGAGCAGACTTTCCTAATGTAACTTGTCTTTTGATTTCCTGACAGCTGGTGCCAAGAGTATTGATTGTGGTGGAGCCTAGCAAGCAGAAATTGTTAACAATCTCAATCTCTTCATCTATCATGCTGCCAATTGGCCCAGTGGTGAGAATCTTCATTTTCCTGATATTGAGCTTCAATTTTAAAATTACATCCACCAGATGCTCTGCTGGAGAAGGAGGGACAGTCTCCTCCTGTAACAGTCAGATCTGATTTGACGGTATAATGCACAAAAAAACCAAATTTTAAAAAAAAAATTAAATTAAAATTACAGGTGAAGCTCACAGTATATTGCTGCTGGTCAGTATTTTCTAGAGACAGAATTCATTAAGAAAATTTGCCAACACCAATGGAAAGATGAACAGAACCCCTGAGAGGCATGTCTCCTTACTTCCAGGCTGACAGATCCTGGCCTCCCTCAGCGAACCTCCTTCTCTATAGCTCCAGCAACGCTGCCTCAGCTCTCAGATGAGCAAGATCCCCACCAATATAGGCATACAACCACTACCCCTTCCTTCTCTTCTGTTACAATGGGCACTATCTCATGTTGAAAAGATGGAAAATCCTCTGAAACATTTCCAACCCCAGAGGTCAGGATTCTTTTGGAAAAATGCAACCAGTGTGTTTTCTTTCTTCATACCAGTGGCCAACATGCACCACTCCAGCAGAGAAAAGGAAAACAGACACGCTTTCTGAAATTGACCATGCCACATGTCATGTCTGTTGCAAAGGTGTAGACTCTGATAGAAGAGGACAAAACAGTGTCCCATCCGGAGCCATCTTCATGATGCTGGGGATTCCTAAGTCCACTGCTGATCCAACCACATCAGTTCATCTCCTGAAAGGTTACCCTGATCGCATCTACTCTCTACAAACACCAAAAGATACTCTCTACAAACCCCAAAAGATACACATACACGTTCAATTGCATATACTATACAAAATGCATTCAAAAATAGAAATGTAGACGTCTAAGGTAAAAATAAAATCAAGAATATTTTCAAATCATACTGCTTTGTTAACCTTTTTCGTTCTCACCAAAAATATTTCTTTCAATGACAGCAACATGACTGATATGCTTCCTTCTATCTTGAAGGCTTGGTTTAGTATTTTATAATAAACCGATTCAAAGGTCTGATTAAATGTTCAGTGTATTTCAGTATTTACCTTCAATACAGATACCTGACAAAGACACAAAGATATAGGTACAAGAAATGTATCCATAGCATTTAATGCTCATTTTTCAATATCATACAAAATGTTTTCAAAGGTTTTTTCCTATAAATAGCTTTTATAGTTTATAAATATGCTATTTCTTTCTCTCAGCTCAATCTGCCTGAAACTAAATGAACGGATGTTTTATAAGCATCTTATATATACAGATGTTTGTGTCTGCGCATATTTTTTTTAATTGGGCTCAAAATTCACTTCATTTGGAAATTTTTAGTTTGTCTCCAGTATTTTAAAGTATGCAGATAGGAGTTTTCATATCTAACATAAGACTAATGTTTTCAGCAAAAAAGTCATGTAATAATGAAAGTATTTCCAAATGTTTACTTTATAAATTCTTTTTGCCCTATAAGTTTATTTTTTTTTAAAAGTTACTTTCTTACTCATTGTTAATATATCATGTCTACTTTGAAAGACGAGATTATACGAAAGACTTCTGTAAAATATCTGCAGGGCAATAATACCTCTCATAGCCATTTTATCATCCAAAGCTTAGCAATTTTGAAATGTTTAGCTTCTGCAAGGAAAAAAAATTTAACAATCCCTTTAAGTCATTTGCTCTATGTTAATCTGCTTCAGTTGCCATCTGTGTGGTCTGAAAGATCATCAGGGTCATTCCCCAGCTCATTACAAAGTAATGTGGAATTTTCTGGCTACTTAATATCATATAGTCTATAAATCTACTTAATCAGAGACAAACTGCTATAAATTGGAAGGAAGGATCTCAGCAGAAAGCTGACTCCTCCCTCTGGGCACCTGGGGCTGCAAGCGAGGCTGCTGATATATCAGCATCTGGACCACAAGACGGTACATTGTGGTATAGTATATTAATATACCGTATATTAACTCTAAGCAAAGTTTCCATTCTTTCTGTTTTTATAGAGAAGTAAATGAAGTGAAGTGTCTACTATTTTTACTGCTTCTTAGTGGAATGTCAGATCCACACTTGGGGTTTAAGCTTACACTCTGGAGAGCATGTTATAGGTATCAACATGTCAGGTCAACATATACCCATCAGTTGTCATTCTATCCAATCATTTGTTTTTCTCCTGGTGGTGCAAAGGTTAAGCACTCTGCCACTAGCTGAACCCAGCCAGTTCCTGGGGTAAAGGTGCTGCATTCAGTTTCTGTAAAGATTACCTGTTACCCTTTGTTTTCTTCCCACATACTTCTGGTATGCGGTCAGGAAAGGCCAGTGCTTAGAAAAAGACATTATGCTGGGAAAGGTAGACGGTCCAGCAAAAGAAGGCAGACTCTTCAACAAGCAGGGCTGGCCCAGTGACGCCACTATGGGCTTGAGCCCAACAGAGATCATGAGAAGGCCAGGACAGGGCAGGCTTGCTACGGCTTTGTAGTCAACCCATGGCACCTGACATTGCAGCATCATTTGTAACTTATGGGACCCCTACAGGATGGGAGAGAACTGCCCTAGTGGGTTTGCAACACTGTAATGTTTACATAAACACACTGCCACAGCTTTCCGTCATGAAGAGGCTACAGGTTAAACTGTCAAGAAATCACTCTAACCACTGTGCCACCAGGGCTTCTTCCCTAAGAAACTTTGTGATGAAAACCCTATAGGGCTGTTCCACCCTGTCCAACTGGTTAATTGTTGTTGTTGTTGTTGCTGTTATGTGCCGTCGAGTCACTTGTGACTCATAGCGACCCTATGTACAACAGCCCTAAACTCAGCTCTGTCCTGTGCCAATTTCATTGTCTCTGACACTTCCATCCCGATTACCCCAGTCACTGAATCAATCCACCTCATAGAGGGCCTCCACCTCCTGCGCCTGCCCTCCACCTTACCAAGCATGATGTCCTTCTCCAAGGACCAGTCTCTCCTTCCAACATGTCCAAAGTATGTTAGACGAAGCCTCAGAATCCTTGCCTCCAGGGTGCTGCCCAGTTTAACCATCTCCAGGATGAATCTGTTTGTTTTCCGACCAGTCCACAGTACCCTCAATACTCTTCTCCAGCTCCACAGCTCAAAAGCATCAATTCTCCTTCTATCCTCCCTAGTCACTGTCCAACTCTCTGATTCATAACAAGTGATTTCAAAGACCATCTCCTGTATCAGATGCACCTTAGTCTCCACAGAGACACCATTGCCCTTCAGTATTTTGGAGAGGTCCCTGACAGCCGACTTTCCCATGGCAATGCGCCTTTTAATTTCCTGGCTACTGGTGCCAAGAGTGTTTACTCTGGAGCCAAGCAGACTAAAGCTGTGAACAATCTCAATCTCTTCACCATCCATCCTGATGCTGCCAATTGGTCCAGTGGTGAGAATGTTTTTCTTCTTGACATTGAGCCTCAATCCATATTGGAGGCTGTAGTCCTTGACACTCTGCAGCAAGCGCTTCAGGTCCTCTTCATTTTCAGCAAGCACAGTTGTGTGATCTGCATAATGCAGATTGTTGATAGATCTTCGACCAATCCTGACCCCACACTTCTCCTCATAGAGCCCCGCCTCTCGGATAATCTGCTCTGCATACAGGTTGAAAAGGTATGGAGACAGGAAACATCCCTGGTGTACACCCTTCCCAGTTTTGAACCACGCAGTGTTTCCTTGCTCTGTTCTGACGACTGCCTCTTGGTCTAAGTATAGGTTTCTCACTAGCTTGATCAAGTGTTCGGGATTCCCAATCATCTCAGAGTCAGCCATAGTTTGTTACGATCCACACAGTCAAAAGCCAGAATATAACAGGTGATAACTGGTTTGAGTTTTGGTCTTACAATTTTGTTCTAGTGGTTGGCTGAGGTGGGGATGGGGGTTTACAGAGAGGGAGCTGTGGTAGCATTGTCCCTAAAATAAATTGCACTGCCTCTCCTCTCTGGCACTTCAAATCCAACAGTGGTGCCTCAGAAAAAAGTGGGCAACCTCTCCCTATGGGATTTACAGGCTCTCAAAACCCAGGGGACAATCAGCTAGGAGTTGGTTCCAACCGAATGACAATGAGTTGACTTGTGTTGGGGTTTTTTAAATAAACACAATTTCTATTTTATACTGGTTTACTGACAAAGTTCATATACACTCTTTTTCACACTGGATCTTTCCCATTTCCTTTACCCACTCTTCCCTTCCCCCATCAAATTGTGTGACCCTACGATTAGCTTCCCCACCTCCCTGCCCATCCTTATCCCTCTGCTCCCACCCTCTCCCCTTAAATCCTCATAAATGTTCTATAATGATGGTCTTATACAGTATTTGTCCTTATGGGACTAAGTGAATTCACTTAGAATAATGCTCTCCAGTCCTCCTTAATTAGGTCATGATTTACAAAATCATTGCCCCTGCATGCTATGTAGTATGTGTGAATGTACCATAATTTCTCAATCCATTCGATTTTGGTTGGGCATATGGGTTGTTTCCACATTCCTGCAATGGTGAATAACACTGCTATAAACATTAGCGTACAAACCTCTGTTTGTGCCTCAGTTCTCATTTTCTCAGGGTGTATTTCAAGCAGTGGAATAGCTGGGTCATATGGAATTTCTATGTTCAGCTTTTAGAGGAAGTGCCAAACTGTCTTTCAGAGTGGTTGTACCATTTTACAATGCCACCAAGAGTGTATAAGAATTCCTATCTTGTGCTCGCTTCGGCAGCACATATACTAAAACTGGAATG
>NW_006399769.1:26586439-26612935 GCF_000299155.1 Elephantulus edwardii
CAAGGAGAGGCACGAACTGGGAGTGGGGAGAAAAGTGCAACAATGAATGAATGGAATTCCAAAATCTCTTTAGATGTTCACTGAAATTAATAATATTAATAAAAAAATTTAAAAAATTCCTATCTTGCCACATCCTCTTCAACATTTATTACTTGCTGTCCTGTTAAACTCTGCCACTGCTACTGTGGTAAAATAGTATCCCTTTGTGATTTTGATTTGCATCTCTCCTACTTTCAGTGATTTTGAGCATTTCTTCATTTGTCTGTTGGCCATCTGAAATCTTTTGTGAAAATTCTTCCCACGTCTTTTGACCACTTTGTAATTGTGTTATCTATCTTCTTCTTGTGAAGGCCCTGTATGATTCTGTAAACTTTCCATATGAGACCCTTGTCTAGTAGCGACAGAAAACTCCAAGAATTCAACAAAAGAACTAGTAGAGCTAGTAGACCAATTTAATAGAGTGGCTGAATATAAGATCAATATCCAAAACTCAGTGGGATTCCTCTACAGTAACAAAAAGAACTCAGAGAAGGAAACCAAGAAAGCAATACCATTTACAATAACCAACCACAAATTAAGATACTTGGGAGTGAACCTAACTAGAGATACAAAAGACTTGTGCAAAGAAAACTACAGAACATTTCTGTGAGACACAATAAAAGACCTAAAGAAATGGAAAAATCTTCCCTGTTCATGGATAGGAAGACTCAATATTGTGAAAATTACAATCCACCAAAAGCAATCCACATGTTCAAAGTAATCCCAATACAGATGCCACATTCATTTTTCAAGCAGATTGAAAGGGAAACTGTCAAGTTTATTAGAAAAGAGATCCCAAATAAGCAAAGCACTTCTGAAAAATAAAAATGAAGTGGGAGGCATAGCACTCCCTGACCTCAAAACACAGCAACAGTAACCAAAACAGCATGATACTGGTACAATGGCAAGCACTGAACTGAATCGAGAACCCAGAAATTAACCCATCTATCTATGGTTAACTTAAAATCGACAAGAAAATAAAACCCATCAAACGAGGAAATGACAACCTCTTCAACAAATTGTGCTTGCAAAACTATACTTTCACCTGTAAAAAGCTGAAACAGGATCCACAGCTCACACCAAACACAAAAATCAACTCACGGTGGATCAGAGACCTGGGAGTAAAGCTCAAAATCATAAAGTTCATAAAAGACAAACTGGGGCAAAGCTTAGATGACCTAGTCTATGATATAAAGTGACTACCAAATACAGCCAGATATGCACCATCTGAAGAAGACAAGATTGATGAATGGGGCCTTCTAAAGATTAAATCGCTGTGCACATCAAAAACTTTTTCCAACAGGTGAAAAGAGAACCTACCAACTGGGAACAAATATTTGGCAATACCATTCGAGTTGAGTTTTTACTCATTAAAAGACAACAATCTCACTCTCTTCCATGAGAAATCCAGACGACTTCTTTTTCCTGCAACTCTCAGAATATTCTGGAGGTTCTGCTTGTGCCTTTCTCAACAGTCTGTGGCTGTTACTATAAGGAATGGATTCAATGGCCATAATACCTCCTTCTGCAAAAATAAAGGAGCCCTAGTGGCACAGCAGCAAATGCTCAGCTGTGAACCAAAGGTCACACTCATACCAGCCAGTCCACAGGACAAACGTGAGGCTGTCTTGTTCCCTAAAGATTTCTGCCTTGAGAACTGTGGGGCAGTCCTACTCTGTTCTATTGCATCTTTATGAGTCAGGATGAAGAACTTAAGGGCAATGGGGCGGACTTAAGTGAGTGCTCTTAATCATCTCCCAATGAGATTGTTTGCTACACAAAATCTTCCCACTTAGTCCTGAATCCTTTTTTTTTATATTTTTCTCTTTACAGTAAATCTCTGGATTAATCATTCAAATTGATGTTAGGTGGCAACATGCTGACAACAATACTATTGAGTCTTCGTTTATTTAGGGTTCTTCTCTTTTTAATTTAAAAATAAAACTCTTTTTCCTTCCTTTTAACTCTTCTCTTTCATAAACCAGGGGGCTCTAGTGTCCCATTAGTAAGGAACTGCACTGCCATACGCACGTGGTCCAAACCCCAGGTGAGAAAGATGGACAATCTCTTTCCCATGCAATTGACAGCCTCTAAAACTCGCTGGATGGTCAGCTATGAGTCAATTCTTTCTCAACAACAACTTCACAAACTACAGTTCTCAAGGATTTCATTGGATCCACAAACAACACCCTCGGAAGCAGCAGCCCAAATTTCAAACAATGTACTGCAGTGGGGAAATCTGCTGACAAGGATGGCTCTAAAATGCTAAATAGGAAAGGATGTCACCCTAAAGACTAAGGTGTGCCCAACCCAAGCCAAGGCCTTTTTCATTGTTTCACATGCATTTGAAGTTGAGCAACGAATAAGGAAAACCACAGAGGAACTGATGCCTTTCAATTGAGAATACAGAATATACCATGGACTGCCAAAGGAACAAAAAAAAAAAAAAAAGTCTATCTTGGAAGAAATACAACCAGGATGCTGCTTAGAAGAAAGGAATGGTGAGATGTCATCTCATATACTTTTGGCAAATTATCAGGAAGGGCTGGTGAAGGAAAGGAAGATCCTTAACAAGGACTGGCACTGTGATGACAACAGGTTTAAGCGCAGCAGAAATTAAGAGGACCATGAAGGGACTGACAGGGCTTCATGCACTACGAGGCTGTACATTTACCTCACATAAGTACACGTAAAGGCCATCTTAACAGTGCCCCAAAACACCACTTTATGAAAAGGTCAAACTCTGTTCCATTTGAAATGTTTAAGACTTTGCAGAAAAACATGGAGCATAAATGTATCCTGTGGAATCTTTTGACCCAGTGCTTCTGTCTTCAGAGCAGATGTAGTGTGATGTGGTCTCTTCCACCTTCACTGCTCCACTCTCTACAAAGACTCTCCCGTCCACTCTTTCTCTTCGAATTCATGATTTTTCCCCATTCACACAATAGGACTGCAGTAATTTCGTATATACTGTCTCACATTCTAGTCTCTTTCCTTTTATCTGACACACCTGGCCCTATGCCACTAAATTGTTTTTGTTGTTGTTGTTGTTGTTGTTGTTGTTGTTGTGTACCATCGAGTCAGAACTTTCCGTGGTAGTTCATCGCATGGGAAGAGACTGACCATCTTTCTCTGCCGGAGCAGCTGCTGGTGGCCTCCTGCCTTCAGGACTGCAGCGTAGCTTCTTCCCACTTGACCCCCAGAGCTCCTACCCCAAGACATCACTTCACCTACGTTGCCTTTTCAACCTCATCTGCCACTGTTCCCCTAATGGAAACACTGCATGCTAAACATTTCCTTTCACAATTTACAGTTTCCCTTTAAATTGTTCCCGTGAGCAACTTCTCACAGATGTCCTCCCAAATGAAGGGTTCTCTCTGCCTATCAAAGAGATTGAAATGCTCTCTCCCCTAGTCACACACATGCCTTTGGGCTTCTCACTCAAAGAGGGCTCCCTTCTTCTAAAGAAGATCATATTTTACCCAGTTTTGTCTTCTCCAGTGGGGAGGAGGATAATTGCAGATATCAAACTAAAAACACCTAACTCACAGCCGCTGGGTGGATTCTAACTCCTGGCAACACTCCAGGGTTTTCCAAGGCTATAAATCTTCACAGGGTGGCATTACCTCATCTTTCTCTCAGGGTCCACTCCATAAAATGTGTTGATTTTATATATATGTTGATTTAATATAGGATTGTTTTAGGTTGTTGTATTTTGTTTTATTTTCATAGCTACATAATCAGGAATACACATTATCTGAGACACTTTTTTTTTACACAGCATATTCTTCCCATTTAATTTTTTTCCCATTCATTGTGCACATTTTCCTCCCTGCCCACCCCTCCCCTCCAGTTTGCTTTTCTCTTTGTAAAGAAAAAAGAAATATTTGTTTTACAACCCCCCACCCCCGCCAAGTCCACAGGCCACTTTACTACACATTTCTTTTTCTGGAATCTTGTCATGAAAACAAATACCTAATCATATATTTCTTTTAAACAGTTATCTCCTTCATCTGTTTCAATGCAGTATACATTATTTATCCCCTCTTTTTTTAGGTTCCCCCCAACCCAGATGTCAGTCCCATTTTACAACAGTGGCACTATGCCATATTTGTCCTTTTGTGACTGAGATACTTCACTCAGCAGAATGTCCTCTCATGAGTTCCTTGTTTTTCAATGCAGTGTAATATTCCATTGTGTGAATATACCACAGCTTCTCTATCCATTCGTTTGTTGATGGGCACTCGGGTTGTTTCCAGCTCTTTGCTATTGTGAACAAAGCCACGATAAACATGGGTGTGCATGCCTGGGTGGCAGTTATGGTTTCTTTAGGGTATATTCCCAGTAGTGGAATTACTGGGTCAAATGGTATTTCTATTTCCAACTTTTTGAGAAAGTGCCATATTGCCTTCTATAGTAGTTGCACCATTTTACACTCTCACCAACAGTGAATAAGAGTCCCAGTTTCTCCACAACTTTGCCAGACTTTGTTGTTTGTGAGATACTCTTTTTAATAGGAAATTAAAAAAATACATATTTTCGTGGCCAGCTGTTATACTTTAATTATATCAGCAACAATCAAAGCTGCTTATATACAAAAGCTAAAACTCTGGCCTCGATCCCACTCCTTTAATGTACACCTAATTCCATGTGACGTAGGATTTCCTGCCATAATGTTCTCAAGCTGAGACGTAGCATGCTCATTGGGCCATCACTGCAGGGAATCGGCCAAGCACACTCTCTGGAGACGTGGTCTGTGAATGTTTGGGGATTACAGGCTTCTTTGAGAGCTACATAAACCTCCTCTATAAAAACACTGGCATGCAGGGAAGTGTGCACACATGCTGGAGGTCTCAGTCATCCTTCAGGCTTCAAGCCCCAAGGTTAGAACGTTGCTGGCTCTTCCAAAGGTCTGTGGCTTTCAGATCAGGTGACTCGGGAAGGGAGTGTCTCCACCTGAAAAAGACACCCTCCCAGAACAGTCCAGTACACGCTTATTCTTGTTTTTTAAATGCTAATTGATTAACATATCAATGTAAGTGTTGAGAATATATACATATCTTAAGCATTTGTTGTTGTTGTTGTGTACCCCTACGTCTGAACTGACCCATAGCTGACCCTCCAGCAGGTTTTCAGAGGCAGTTAACAGCATCGGAGGAGACTGTCCATCTTTCTTCCACAGAGTAACTGGTAACCTCGAAATGGGTGCCTCCAGGACTGAAGCACAGCTTCTTGCCATTAGGCAACCTGAACCTTAAGCATTTAGGGCACAGATTATTATTACATCATCCATACTCTCCCTGGAAGAACAAACTAGCCTCTTAGATGACCCTGTGGCTACAATTTCATTTGGTCTCAAGTCTTAGTGGTGAAGGCCTCCCACTGCCTTTACCACCAGGCAATGCTACACTGAAAACTGTAAGAGTTTATCAGACTGCCTGTTGTGGTCCAATTGCTTTTTGCATCACAGTAAACCATCTCTTTGGCATGTCTAAGCCCTCCCGCTCCCCCAGCAACTAAATCCCTGGTTTTTCTTTTTATACTGAAGATCAAAGTCTCTCCAGTACTTTCTCTTTTTTTTCTCTCCCTTTTCTCAGTCCTCCTGTTTCAAAACTCTACCAAGAGAAAGCACATGTGAAACATTGTCCTCACCTCTCTCTCCCCAGCCGGCATCAAGTCCTCCTCCACAGCTGCTCCTCCAGCATCTTCTTTGAAGTATTTTATAAACTGTTTATATCAAATACTCTGAAAAGCTAATTAACAAATCCCTCAAAAGGAAACTGTTAAAAATCAGTCATATCAGTACTAAAACAAACAGTCTAATTTAGGGAGGGGGGGGAAAGAGCAAAAAGAACCTAAACAGCCTGTTTACCAAAGAAGATATGCAAATGGCTAAAAAGTATAAGAAAAGATGCTCAATACTATTCATTATTATAACAATTCAAGTTAAAATAGCACTGAGCTGCCACTATGCACCTATCAGGATGGTTGTTATTATTGTTAAGTGCCACTGAGTGAAGCACAACTTATAGCGACCCTGTGAACAAAAGACCTGAACCTCATTTCCCTACATTGATAGTTTGCTGAGACATGTTGTTTAGGAAATGGATGTCACTCCTCTGCTTTCAAGCCTGTCTCAGTCTGGGAGCATCACCAAACACTGCCCCCCATGGGTAAACATTATGGCATTTGACACACCAGTAGCACAGTGTTAAGTATCACAGCAACGCCAAGTCTCCTCAATACAGCAAACTGACAGACAAGTGCTGTACCAGGTAGAAGAATGTTCCTCACAAACACAATTAACACTAGGCCCTACACACACAAAATAAGAAACAAACAAAACAACTTGGATAATCAGATGCTGGAGAGGAGGTAAAGCAACTGGAACTCTTCCCATGACTGGTAAGAAGGATAGACAGTCACTATATAGAACACTGAGGGCACAGGAGTTAAACATTTACCTGCTAATGGAAAGACTGTCCCTTAGAACTCACTCAGTAGCTCAATGACAAACCTGGCTTTCTGCTTTTATAAGATTACAGCCTTAGAAATCCTACAAGGTAGTTCTTCTCTGTCACAGGGGCTTCTATGAGTCAAAACAATAACCGAAACATAAACATCACAGAAAAAGGGTTTGGCAGGTTCTCATAAGCATGCACTTATTACATGACCCTTGATCAACGAAGTGCCTTGAACAGATGAAAATAATATGCAGTGCAAATTCCTATTCTTCTTAATCACAAATGCTTTATAATAAATGTGCACATGCGTGTGAGAGTATATGTGTGCACATGAATGTGTAGAAAGAAAAAGTTACAGAGGTAAAATATGCAGAGAAAGAAATAGATGTAATCTTACCATAAACTCTTGAGTTCTAAAGGGCAACTATTCTGTCCTCAGAGCCCTAAGGCCTGGTAATGTCCTATCAAGTTGGTAACTAAAAGGTTTAGTTCAAACCCACCAGCTGCTGTGTGGGGAAAAGCTGGGCAATTTCCTTCCAGAATCATTTACAGCCCTGCAAACTGGTTGGAGGGTTGCTATGAGCTAAAATCAACTTTACTGCAGCAGGGTTTTGGCTTTTCTGTCTTATTTCTCTGTTTATCCCCTCCACTTAACACCAAATTTGGCACAAAGCAAGTCTTCAATAAATGCTTGCTGAGTAACTAAGAGAATAAATTATCTATATGCTAAGGTCCCACTCACCAGCAGTCGGTAAATCAAAAGACAAATTGTATTATATAAATCACTGTCACAGGCCTCTCCAGAGTACTAAGAAGCAATGATGTCAGTCTAGAGACTAACATGTGCCTAATCCAGGCATAGTCTTTGCAATTATTTGCTATGCATCAGAGAGCTGGACAATGACTAAGGATGACAGAAGAAGAATCAATGGCTTTGAGTTGTGGTGCTGGAGAAGAGTCTTGAACATACCATGGATCGCCAAGAAAATAAAATCTGTCTTGGGAAAGGGTGAAACCAAGTTTCTCCTTGAAGACTTGAAGGCTAGAATTTTGATGCTCCCTCTCACATACTTTGTGCACGTGGCCAGGAGGGACCAACCCCTGGATACTAACATCATGCTTCGA
Organism: Elephantulus edwardii; assembly: GCF_000299155.1. Taxonomy (NCBI): domain Eukaryota; kingdom Metazoa; phylum Chordata; class Mammalia; order Macroscelidea; family Macroscelididae; genus Elephantulus; species Elephantulus edwardii. The sequence goes on from NW_006399769.1 coordinate 26,594,068, forward strand.
AGGGTGGAGGGACAGCACAGGAGAGAAAGACCCTGGATGAGATGACTGATATTGTAACTCGGGAAATGGTGGGTAGGTGCGTAGGTGTCAGTGAGACTGGCTCAGGACAGGGTAGGCTTCAGAACTGCTGCACAGAGGGTCGCTTTGAGTTTCAGATAACATGATGGCACATAACAATGAGGTCCCACTCAATGCGAGGCATATGTTGTTTGGAGCAGCTGCTGTTGAGTTGATTCAGTTGCTGCAGCTCCTTGTCCTCAACTCATGGCAACTCCCATGGGATCAGACTATTATGAACTAGAAGGTTTTCACTGGCTGATTCTGAGTGGTAGATTTTCAGCCCTATCTTCCTAGTTGTGTCTTAGGTTTAAGTTGCACTGATATCTGTTCAACATCCTAGCAACACACAGCCCCCACAAAGGGATGCACGGGGCATGCTGGCTGGGAATGACACAAGGGTCATCTGCACAGAAGGCAAGAACTCCGCCACTGAACGACCATCTGCCCTCGGCACTAACACTGCAAGTGCTGGGTAAGGCATGATCTCCGTAACGGCCATCGGTCACACATCTGCCGTTACTGTGAGCAGAAGGCAGCATGCTTCCAGAAGTAGTTAATTAAAATAAAAAAAGTCAAAATGCTAATGTCCAAAAGCAGGGATTAAGTGAAGCTGTCAGATTCGTTCCCTTAGTCACACACAGATGCCAACCCCCAAGCAGCAGGAAGACGGACCCTACAGCCCAGGAAGAGTGAGGCCACAGAGGAGCTGAGAAGCTCTTTGTAGGGATCCCATGTATACTTGATAGCAGTTACCTCATAAATAAAGAACCAATGAGAACATGCAAATGGCCAACAGCACCTTAGTCTGATGCGGGAAGCCAAGTGGGTTCGCTGGGCTGCAGTGTCTGCTCATGGCCCCGAGCTCCATTTTGCCGTGTTCTGGACAAGTCGCCACTTTGCCACGAGTGTAACAGCTAATTTTATGTGTCTCCTTGGCTAAGTTATCCTCAGTAGTTTGGTGAGACACTAGATTGACTGCCTGTATAGATATAGCTGAAACCCCTCTCTCAAATGCTCCTTCCCTAAAGACTAAAAGACCTTCCCTAAAGCCAAGCTCCAAAGTCACCCATTTGCTACCAGCCTTTGTCACTTCCTGGGACTTACAGGAACTGGGAAAGAGTGGCAGCCCTCACCCTCTCCTACTTCCTGGAACTTTTAGTAACAACGTCAACAGCACAAATGGACTTTACCAACAAAATATCCAGATGGGAAGAGCAGTTAAAGCTCATTTTTGTTTTGTTGTTTGTTATGCATCATCAAGTCAACAGTGACTCACAGCGACCCTATGAACAGGAGCTCTGAACCCTGCTCTACCCTAAGCCAAGGCAGCAGCTTAAACTAGCACATTCAGCTAAAACACATACTGAGCTCCCAATGCACTCATAAAGCTCACACTGCCCCCCGAGGACACCCGCTAACAACCTGAGCTGGACAAGGCAGACACAGCCAGCCTGCGGCCACTGGCCTACAATAGCACTTCCTCAGTCTGTAAATCTAAATTAACTGTGAACATCTATTTCTGTGCTGACCTGGTTTTCAGTCTACCCTCAAAAACCTATTCCGAGAGATTTTTATTACCCTGCTGGGTACCAACCCCAACATTGTTGTTCCACAGTGTAAGATACCATAATCACCATCCATGATATATTTTTATTTGATCAACCAATATGTAAAAAGGAGAGTTTATGTGGGAGTGTAGACTGCATGTAGTATACAAATGGATGTTTTACTACGTTACTAGAGCTCTCTCATTCTCCCACCCTAAACCCTCTTTGTCTCTTGACCTACAGATTCTAAGACTTAAGTCTGCAGAAGTCTCCAGCCAGAAGCCAGGTTTGCAGATTTTGGATTCACCAACTCTGGCAACGCTGTGAGCCAGCAGAAGCCTCCGGCCTGCCATCTGACCTGTGAGACTTGCTGGCCCCTCTCCCCACAACTGCTTGAACCATGTCCTTTCAATCAATCACTCTCTAGTACACAAAGTTATCAATCTTCGGCTTTACCTCTGTAGAGAACCCAACCCAGAGAGCTCTCTAGCCAGAGAAACAGGCCCAACCAGAGACAATAGTCAGCAGCACAGACTAAGAAACCTTAACGACCAGCCATGCGGTGGAGTATAGAGGTGACAATCATTCAATCATTGTCCATAATAAGACATGCCTAGTCCCGTCCCTTTGGCAGGTTACTTGACCTTTCTAAATTTTAAAGATCGGCCTGATCTTTAAAAGAATATATAAATCATATTCTTTTTGCTAGAACTATAAAACTATGAAAATCCTTCTGGAACAGATGGTAAACAGATGCTGTTCTGAGCCCCCAAGGGCCACTCCTCCCGGGATCTTCATCCCAGCCCTTCCTATGGCTCAGAATTAAATAACCTCAGTAGAGGAGCCAACCTCCAGGATCTGCCCCAGCATTGCAGTTGGCTCTGTTCTGGTCACCCTGTGACCAGGCTGTCCAGAGGTGAAATAATTTTAACATCATCTGTGTGGCAAGATAATGCATGTAAATGTCTGACACACTGCATGTCCTCAAAAAATGCTAAACTTTATGACAGTTGTGGTAGTTCAGCAGATTATGTGATGAACTGCTAGCGGAAAGGTCATCATCTTCTCCAAAAGAAAAAGACATAGCAGTCTACTTCCATAACAGTAAGAATCTTGGAAAGTCTGCTGGTATTCTTCCCTGTCCTACAGGTTACCCACAAGTTGGAACCAACTCAGGAGCAGTATTTTTCCCCCTGTTGTGTTTTATTGTAGTAATTCAGGGGAAGTCTTTGGGAAAGACAGGATTTTAACTGTGTTCTATAATCCAAAAGGAGATTTGACAGAAGCAGGCAGAAAGAAGTCTGGTGAAGAAGTAAGAATCTGTGAGGAGATTCAGCTAACAAGGTGCAGGAGACCAAAAACATGACGGAAAGTGGTCATGGGCCCATATGAGAAGGATCATGAAATGACTTTCAAATCTTATTATCACCCAGCTTTTAATTTTTATAAATTATATATAAAATTTTAATAAACTGAGGCCTACCAAATTCCAAGTTGGATTTCTTTAAAGAAAAAAATAATAATATGGAAAAAAGATCTATTTCATTCACTTCCTCAACTTAATTTAATGCTGTGACTATATTATTACAGCCCCTCACAAACATAACATGTAATTAATTTCTCAATGATTTAGACATGTTTGAGATAGGAATCGGTCAGCCAAAAACATACTTGATTTCAATTTTGGTAAGAAACCATATTATATTTGGTGTCGTGGTATCTGTGGTAATTCTCTGAAGGGCTCCATGTTACAGATGGCTGATGCAAGGGGAGAATCTACAAGCCTTGGAATTACTCATTTAGATGTGACATTCAAAGTACATTCCAAGCAGACAAAGCATCCAGACAATGCAGCTAAACTACCATACCAAATATGTATCAAATATACCAAAATAAATTCGACAGTTAACTTTTTATTCTCTATCAACTCTCCCTCAAAACAGCAATTCTGTTTTTCAGACATCATTAAAGCAGAAGCAGTAACTATGTGTTAGACCTTTTCCTAGCCCCAAATTGGTATGTCTCCCCTTTCAGAGTTATACTGAACAGAACCTTCATTTTCTCTCAAATGCTCAAAGAGAAGTGTGAGATTATAACACACAAAGGACAATTTAACCTCTGAAGATACCATACACCCATACACTTCTGGATGTTATTGTTGTTGTTGTTGTTATGTGTCGTCAAGTTGCTTGTGACTCATAGCTACCCAGTGTACAACAGCCCTGAACCCTGCTCTATCCTGTGCCAATTTTATTGTCTCTGACACACCTACCATTATTACCCTAGGCACTGTATCAATCCATTAAAGATATGGAATGCTGTACAAATTTGCATGTCAGTATGTTAAAATGAAAGTATTGAGTAAAATGAAGAATGGCAAGAGGAGGCTTCCTTTATTAGGCTAAAGAAGGAAAAAGACAAATGTCAGTCAAGGTGCCAACAGACAGACATTAGAACAAGCTGATACAATGTCACATGCTTCCCAGACCAATCGGCTACTTGACTGGATAATCCACTCAAAAAGGGAGATCTTAGGAAGTCTCTCATTTTATAAATGATGCGAGAAAGAAGCTCCGTCTCTCTTAAGGGCTAGAGCACAGCTGGTCCTTGAAGCACAAAAGACTTTATGGCTTATCTTCTAAAGATTAGGTTTCTATTTTTTCGGAACTAAAACTCTTTAAAACAAATTAACTAGGATCTCTGCTGCTGGCAAAATATAGTGTTAGATGTCCAGAGAAAATCTGCCAGTGTAAAACTGCTGGACAGAAAAATTAAAACCTGGCTGGACTAGCAGGAAAAGTCAGAGATCCCCTCAAAGCCCAGAGATAACCAAGAAACACAAATCTAAGGAAATGAGCTGGCAAGCAACAATGTACCGGTGTGATGTCTAGATTTCAAGTTTTAATGATGCACAGAGGTCAAAATGGAAGACTGAATCAGAGATTTATTCCCACCTATGACTGAAGAGCAAAACTTTCAGTGGGTGAATCAAAAAGGGGGAGAAAAATTCCACCCCAATAAGAGATATCATGACAATATGTGTCTACATCAGCCTGAACCTTTGGTAAACATGTAAAACAGCCACGACAATAACAATTTCACCCAAGACTTCATACCTACAAGTCCACCTTCAATCAGGTTTGGTTCTTGAATTAAACATACCATGGTGCTCTGTAGAGGGAAGCTTGATGAAATCCACCTCACATATTTGCAGCATGCGGTTAGAAGAAATCAGTCCTTGGAAAAGGATATCATGTTTGGGAAGACAAAAGGCCAGTGAAGAAAGGAGACACTCGATAAGATGGCCTGCCCAGTGGCTGGAGTAATGGGCCTGAGTGTCGCAGTAATTGTAAGAATGGTACAGGATCAGACAGACTTCTGTTCGATTCTGTTCACAGGGTCGGGTCACTATAGTTGCGGTCAACTCAACAGCATCTAACAAGAAGTACCTAAAAATAAAGGAATCTTAGAACTTAGTTAAATATTTCCCTGACTAATTTGTGCCCCATGTATTTGTTGAAAGAAAACACATTCCTCTGAAGTTCCTACCTTAAAACTAGAACTGAAAGAATCCCTAGAACAAAAACTCTAGTGAGTGTTCACTCACAATCAGAAATTACAACACACTCAAGGAAACACACCAGAATTCACTGAAAAACTGAATTGCAGAATCAGTCCACAATCAACTGCAGTTTAAAAGATGGCATTTTCTTAAGATACTGAATACATCTTATTTGAATAGTTAAGTTGTTGTTTTGTTGTTGTTGTGTGCTGTCAAGTCAGAACTGACCCACAGCTGACCCTCCAGTGGGTTTTCAGAAGCAGTTAATCACACGGGAGAAGCCTGCCCATCCTTCTCCCATGAAGATGCTGGCAGAGCAGAACTGCATGCCTTTGGGATTGCAGCATAGCTTCTTGCCACTTATGAGATATCATTTCACCCCAGCAACAATAGCAAAGTTCAACAGAGCATCGAACAACAAATGCTGGTGAGGTTGTGGAGAGACTGGAACTCTTATTCACTGATGGTGGGAATGTAAAATGGTACAACCACTATGGAAGGTGGTCTGGCACTTTCTCAAAAAGTTGGAAACAGAAATACCATTTGACCCAGCAATTCCAGTACTGGGAATATATCCTAAAGAAACCAGAGCCACAGCTCAAATAGATGTAGGCATACCCATGATTATTGCTACATTATTCACAATAGCACAAGATGGAAGCAAGCCAAGTGCCCATCCATAAGTTAATGGATAGAAAAACCTATGGTATATTCACACAATGGAATACTACACAGCAGTGAAGAAATCCTAGAACATTATTCAACATGATGGGAGAGCCCTGAGGACATTATGTTAAGTGAAATATCTCAGTCACAAAAGGACAAAAAACGTGTAATACCAATGTTATAAAATGGGACAGACATGGAGTGTCTGGGAGGGAATGGGGAAAGAGTGGATAGATAATGAATAATAGAACAGATGAGGGAAAGAACTGTCCAAAAAAAGAATATATGATTGTGCATTATACATATGTGAATAATATGGGGGAAAAGGTGCCAAATTTTGGGGTGGGGTGACGTAGGGAAGGGGAAGGAATGGGGAAGAGAAAATGTGCAACAATGAATAAATAAAAGAAAAAGGAAAGAAATAAGGCAGCACCAAAAAAAATTAAAATTTTATTATTTAAAAGAAGATTATCAGTACAGGCCAGGAATAGTTTAAAAGAATCAAGTAGAACTTTTAGATGTAAAATAAACAGCATTTAAAATGAGTGAACCAAAGAATGATCTCAAGAATGCAGACAGAATTAGTGATCTAGAATAAATTCCCCCTCAGTGAAGCACAGAGAGACACCAAAACAATCAAACTGGCTGGTGTCAAGCTGATTCCAACTCATATAAACCCTACAGGACAGATTAGAACTGCTCCTTTGGGTTTCTGAGGCTGTAAATCTTCATGGGAGCAGACTGACTCATCGTCGTCTACAGAATGTCTGGTAGGCTTTAAATTTGATCTTTCAGTTTGCAGCCCAATGCTTAACTTACTATGCAACCAGGGCTCCCTCCAGAAAAGTAAAAAGAAGGAAACATTAAAGACAGAATTAAAGAGATAAAAAGAGAGTGAGATATATTTGTCAAATGACACTACTGAATGGAGAAAACCAGGAAAAGGTAATATTTTAAAAAAAAAATCATAGAATTTTCAAAAAATGAAAAGGAATAAAATCATTACTCTGTTTATCAGAATCCAAATAAATCCTAATAAGGGTATATTTTTAAAAGCTAGACATGAGAAAAGTGATAGAGTATAAAATAACAAGAATTAGACTTACATCTGACTTATCAACAGTAACTGAGGAAACCAGAAAATCTTGGCATAAAAGCTTCAACACATTTAGGAAAAAATGTCATAGTAGTTCACTCCAGAAAAGTCAGATGAAACAAAAGCAACAAAAACTCTTATGAAAGTAATTTCTAAAATAACTTCTTTAAGGAAAACTCCCTGAAAAGGAAAGTCTAAAATAAAAGTTGAATTAAGTATCAAACAAAAGTAAGAAAATGGTAAGTACATAGAAATATCTAAATCAGCAATGACTACCTACCACAATGGCTTTAACGTATAATTTGTAGGATTAAAATTTTTAGTAAAATTTGGGAAAACATAGCATAGATCACCTAATGGAATAATCAAGTGTTCAGGCATTTTAAGTCTTTATGGTATTTGGAAGAAAGGCAGAATTATATGGTATCTTTAGCCTTTGCTGAGTTAAATATGTATATTAAAATTGCTAAGTAATTCATTACTTAAAGAAAAGAAACAGAAAATGCAATACGACTACTTTGATGGGTAAAGAAGAAATGAAAAAAGGGGGGGAGAACTCCTAAACAATCTAAAAGAACAAAGATAATTCATTTAAGTATATTTTTTAAAAGACAAAAATGACACACATTAACAGAAGATTATAGGGAAAACCAGACTTTATGAAGAATGTGGCATCGAGATTGGAGGAAGACTCAACAACCTGTGTTATGCAGATGCCATGACCCTGCTTGCTGAAACGGAGCAGGACTTGAAGAGCTTGCTATAGAAGATTAAAGACTACAGCCTTCAATATGGATTATATCTCAATATCAACGAGGATTGGGAGAAGCCTCATCACTGGGCAAATATGAAAGGTGGAGAAAAGATTGATGTTATCAATGATTTTATCTTACTTGAATCCACAATCAACATCCGAGGCACCAACAGTCAAGAAATCAAGAGATATATTGCACTGGGAAAATCTGTTGTCAGGAAATCTCTCCATATTGCTAAAGAACAAGGGTGTCAGTTTAAAGACTAAGGAATCCCCAAGCTAAATATTTTCCAGTTACCTGCTATGCATCTGAAAGTTGAATATGACTAAGAATGACAGATGAACTGATGTCTTCAAATTGTGGTGTAGGAGAATAGTACTAGATGTCCCATTAATTGCCAAAAGAACAAACAAGTATGTCTTGGAGAAAGTACAACAGGGATATTTGGAGGCAAGGATGAAGCTTTGTCTCATTTACTTTGGGCACATTGTTAAAAGGGGCTGGTCCTTTGAGAAGAACATAATACTTGGAAAGTAGAAAGTCAGCGTAGGAGAAAGGAAGACCCTCAACAAGATGGAATGATGTGGTAACTGTAACAACAGGCTCAAGTACATCAGATACGGTGAGGATGGCATTGGGTAGGGACAGGTTCAATTCACAGAATCACTATGAGTCACAGCAACACATAATGACAACACTTAAAATACATTCAAGTGGCTTTATAAGAAAGTGTCATGACACAGTCAATATTACTCATAGTTTTCTAAACTAAAGGAAAAATGGCATGCCCAGCTCACTGCATGACAAACATAACCTTAATATATAATTATATATGACATATATTCTATTATATATTATAATAAGCATTATATAATTACTAATTATATAATACATACTAGAATAATATGCAAGTATATAAATATTATATTATATTATATTATATTATATTATATTATATTATATTATATATAAATACAACCTTAATACCAAAATCATGTGAAGTATACTGTTTGTTGTTGTTGGCTGCTGTCAAATGAGCTCCAACCACAATGATATTCATTATGGATATTTGAACCCACTACTAAAACCACTTGGTTCATCCATGTTACTGAGGGTCTTCATTCTTTTTCATTAATCTTTACTTTACCAAGCATGATGCCTTTGCCCAGGGACTAACTTTTCCTGATAACGTGACAAATGATCCACCAGTTTCACTCATGAATACACAAGCAAAGTCAATCTGCTGACATTATGACCAAATTAGGCTTATTATACAAAAGTAAGTGTGTCTCAATTATCACATGATTCATTGAAGATAAAAGTAAACCATATGATCAAGCTAATAGATCAAAAGATCAAACTCATCTTCTGCGGAAGGCACTCCTAGCAACCCAGCAATGCAAGGTGGAGGGAGTGAATCTCCTTAACTTGATAAAGACCATCTACAAAAGCTGACAGAAAATATAATATTCAGTGATGAAATCCTAATAAAGAAACATGCCCACTATCACTTCTGCTCCACAATGAATTGGAGCCCAGTTTCTTCAATAAGATAAGGAACAAAAATGATAACCAAATGGACTGGAAAAAAGAAATCTCCCATCATCATAAAGTACGTAATTCTCTATTTTGTTAAGTACCATTTAGTCAGAACCAACCCACAGATGACTCTCTACTAAGTTTTCAAAGGCAATTAATTGCAAGGGAGAAGATTTCCCCACCTTTCTCCTGCAGAGCAGCTTTGCACCACATGCCGTCAAGGTAAGCATCAAAGTTTCTTACCACTATGCCCCAAGAGCTCCCCGCAATTCTCTACAAAATACTCCAAAGAAAGTGTAGGCAATGCATTAAAACTACAAAGTCGTCAGAGTTCAAGATACAAGAGTCAATATTGTTGTTGTTGTTGTTATGTGCTGTTGAGTCACCTGAAAAAAATCAATATGCACAACCTCATTTCAAAGAAGCTGTTTGAAAGTAAAAATTTAAACAAAAATCCAATTACAAGAAAACAAGGAACATTATTAGGTCAGTAAAGTTTATAAACGATGTGTTAAGTTCTTCATGAAGAAAATTTGAAAAATGTATTTAAAAACCTCTAAAATCTAATTAATTGGTAGATATATTTATGGATAGGAAGCATCAGCATAAAAAATTATAATTAGTTAATTTTCTTAATCTATCATAATTAATGCTACAAAAAGTATATGAATTATTGAACGAAATTATAATTTGTTGTTGTTAAGTGCTATTGAGTTGAAGACAACTCACAGAGACCCTATGAACAAAAGATCTGAACCCTATTCTACAATTATAGTTCTTCTGTTCATAGGCTTTTCAAAGGCCTATTATTTAAGAAGTGGATGCCAATCCTGCTTTCAAGCCTATCTCAGTCTGGCAGCTCCACCAAACCCTGTTTACCATGGGTAACTGTTATGGCGTTTGACACAGCACTGGCACCACTTTCAGTATTACAGCAACCCATAAATTCTCTCATATAGCAAACTGACAGACAAGTGCCATACCACTTAGACACAATGAACACCAGAAGACCAATCAGCTTACACCCAATTGTTAACAAATTAAAAAATTACTAAACAGTTTACATCTAACTTTCAAATTAATCAAAATAACCTACTCTCCAGCATCAAGTTTTTTCAAATAGGAGCCTACAAATTGACTTGGTCAGGGACCAATCAACTTCCAAATACAAAGGCCCGCCCACCAGATCCTGAATGATTTTACAAAAGTCTTCCAAACCACAGCTGATTGTTAACTAAATCCAAACCACCTTACACTTGATTGTTAACAAAATAAAAAATTACCAGTTTACACCCAACTTTAAAATTGAAATTATAATTACAATGTCATAAAACAAAACGTCTATCAATTATTAAATAAAAACTAGTATGATGTGTAAGGTTTTACTCAAATACAAAAATAAACTTTTTTAAAGTGTATTTTGATTCAGTGCAATTATCACTGAAACCCCCCCCCCAAGAGGGGTTTTTTTTGAGTTGTTTTTTTTAATAAAATATTACAAACTTATGTCATAGTATATATACAGAAAACCTTGGAAGCCTCAGTCAAGAAATGAAAAGACATGATTCTCTGGGACAATGTGCTGTGAAGGACCTCTCCAGTGTGCTAAAGAGCAAAATGCACCAGTCTAAACCACCAGATTTCCAAGTATTGCACACACACCTGAAAGTTGGACAACAGGTAAGAAAAGCCAAAGAATAAGTGATGCCTCTGAACTGTGGTACTGGAGAAGAGTATTGCATATCCATAGACTGCCAAATGAGCAAACAAATCTACCCGGCAACCAGGGTGCTCTTTAGAGGCAAGGGCGGTAAAATCTCAGCTAATGTCCTTTGTGTATGTTGTCAGGAGGGGTCAGTTCATAGAAAAAGACAATATGCTGAAAAAGTAGAGGATCAACAAAAGAGAGTAAGACCCTTATAGTGGCAAGAAGCTGCACTGCGATCCCAGAGGTGCATGGTTTGAATCCACCAGATGCTCTGCTGGAGAAGGAGGGACAATCTCCACCTGTACCAGTCAGATCCTACTTGACTGTACATACGCAAAAAAGGGCGGGGGGGGGGCGGGGGAAGAGTGTAAGACCCTCAGCCAGGTGGCCGACACAGTTACATTAGCCATGGGTGAAGAATGGCAGAGATGGTTAGGATGGGACAAAGTTCAGATCCACTGTTTACACGGTACCTATGGGTTGTGGCTGACCTGATGTCAAATAACAACAAAAACTGAAAGCCAGCTGAAGAACAATGATGATGATGGAGAATTTGCCTACCAAGACATAAAATTATAGTACATACAGGTAGCACAGGATTGACTACAGGATTGTGAAAACAGTGTGATGGGAGTGAGGGCAGCAGCATCTGACTTACATCGTAAGTGGGAAGAACTCCCACAAAGAACATCAGCTTCCAAAAGCTTATTCCTGCAAGGTAAGATTTGCTCTCATACTCCTAAAACACCTTCTAAAGATTCTAGCACCAACTGCCCCCTCTATGTCTCTCCTTACTCTATTACTGTTGTTGTTTGTTGCTACACACCATTTTTAGACAAAACAGACTCACAGCTAAAATATTCTCTCCAGCACGTTTTAAAAAAGGCTGGAATTTGCATGGGAGGATACGGCCCATCTTTTTTACCACAGAGCAGCTGGTGGATTTGAACCATATGTCTTTGGTTTAGCAGCACAAACTACTTACCATGAAGTCACCACTGCTCTCTTACTCTATGACTAGGTTTAGTATTTCACTGCAGTGACCACAGAGAACTTAAAGACAATATTCACTTTATTATGAAGTTGTTGTTGTTGTTGAGTCAGAACCAATCCATAGCTGACCCTCCAGTAGGTTTTCAGAGGCTGTTAATCACATGAGAGCCTACTGCCCACTCTCCTGTAAAGTAGCTGGGTGGGATCCTAACCCATGCCTTTGGGATTACAGCATAGGTTCTTATCACTAGGAAGCAGCAGGTTCCAATTCAGGTTGAGATTGCAGAGCAGCTTCTTTCCACTATGGAAGTTGTTATCATCTTTGGTGGAGGTGGTGGTATGGCAAACAAGTTAATATGACTAAGACTCTTAAGGACCCTATGAACAAAAGCTCTGAACCTAACCTCGTTCAGAGGCAGCCTAACCTTCTTTGACACACCTGCCCCCAGTCCTTCAGGTACTGTGTCATGTCAATCCATCTCATCCAAAGTCTTCCTCTCCTGTGCTGACTCTCCACTCTTGCAAGCATTAATGTTCTTGTCCAAGAACCTGTCTCTCTGGGCAACATGCCCAAAGTATGTGAGATGGAGTTTCAAAATCCTTGCCTCCAAGGAGCAATCTGGTTTCACCCTCTACAAGACAAACCTGTTTGGTCTCTTGGTGCTCCATGGTATGTTCAATACTCTCTTCCAGCACCACACAATTCAAGGACACTGATGCTTTTTCTATGATCCTTAGTCTTTGTCCAGCTGTCAGATGCTCAGCAGGTAACTGCAAAGGCCATGGCCTAAATTAGGTGACTCTTAGTTCTACACTGACACTGTTGCTCTTTAGCACTCTGGAGAGGTCTCAGACAGCAGATTTTCCTAAAGCAACTCAAAGTAGTGGGTTCTAATTCAAGGTGGGAACACTCAGTATACAATTCCTTAATCAGGAAAAACTCTTCTCATGTGTGCTCACCCCTGGCTGCTTCCTCTGACCTTGGGTTCCGCCCTGAGCTCAGAAAAGTGTTACAAAGCTCTTTAGTTCTGCTAAACATTTGTCACACTCATCCTACCAGCATTAGGCCCAAAGAAGCCCACTCAATTTAAACTGACTGGGATGGCAAAACTGACCAACCCTCACATTCATGATCCAGAGATTTTATTTGCATTTTGCCACCAAAATGTGTTATTCACCCTATTTACATCATTATTAGCAAACTATCCAATCTCCTCAGTCCATCACAAACACCTAATATTTACATAGTCCTGACAAAGCTTCATCTCTCATACTTTTGGCATGTTGCTAGGAGAGGCTATTCCTTGGAGAAGAACATCATGCTTAGAAAGGTGGAAGGTCAGCGCAAGAAAGGAAGATCCTTTGTGAGATGTACTCATACACTGACTGCAGAAAAGAGCTCAAGTGTGTCAGAGATGATCTGTGGTTCACAGGGTCACTATGAGTCCTAATTGACTTGACAGCACCTAACAACAAAAATAAGCCACGCAAAAAGTAAAACTTACACCCACAATGGCTAAAAAAATCTGTAATAAATAATCCATCACAGCAGTAGATAGAAAGGCCAATTTAATAGGACAGAGAACTTAGAAGCAGACTTAACTCATTTTTAACACCTGAATACGACATAAAATGGTACTGTAGCTCAGTTCAAGAAGAGGGAAAAATTTGTCCGTAAATAGTGCTAAGGAAGTAAATTGGCTCATCTGGAAAAGAAAATCATATCTGACCCAAAAGCAATTGCAGGTGCAAAAGTTAATTCAACGATAAAGGAAAATCTTTTCGAGAAAATGCCCTATAGCAATGGGCTAGGGAAAGATCTCTTAACAACATAACACAATTCATAAGGGAAGACATTATTCAACTTAAGAACTATAGAACATGGCTAGACCCCTGCTGTGGTAGTGGGTTATGTGTTGGTAACTAACGGGTCAACAGTTTCAATCCACCAGCTGTTCTATTCCTCAAGAGCAAGATGTGGCAGTGTACTCCCACTAGGATTTACAGCCCCGGAAACCCACTAGGAAAGTTCTACCATCCACAGAGTTGCTATGAATGTGGACCAACTGAACAGTTCTAGTGAGAGCTTGTCCTTTACATTTTCTAACAACTCCTCACTGTTGCTGTTGTTACTGTTTTGGTTGTTAAGTGCCATACAACCAACTACCATCCATAGCGACCTTAAGAACAATGGGTCAGAACTCGGTTTTATCCTGTGCCAACCTCATCATCTCTGACATAGCCCACTGCTGCAGTCACTGTGTCAATTCACCTTGACGAGGGTCATCTTCTCCTTAGCTGACCCTTCATTTTTCCGAGCATTATGTCTTTTTTCCAAGGACTGGCCCCTGTGACAACATGTTCAAAGTATGCAAGACGAAGCTTCACCATCCTTGAGTCTAAAGAGAACTCTGGCTCACTTTCTCCAAGACATACCTGTTTCTTCTTGAAGTCCATGAGATTACAGCACTCTTCTCTACACCAGCACAACTCAAAGGCATTGATTCTTTTCTTGTCATTCTGATTCAAGGCATTTTACATGTATTTATGGTATTTGAGGGTTTTTAAGTTCTATGGGAGGAAAAAACTTACCCTTAAAAAATTTGACATTGATATTATTTCATTCATTCTGTAACAACTCAAAAAATAAACAGCACAAGATTTATACAATTTGTATACAAAGTTATGGGTCAATCACTAAAAGAAATGCAAATAATGCTCATCAGCAGGAAAACTGATGAATAAATATTTTATCTGATGGGATACTACATATAGTGAAAATATAAACCCAACTATAAATATCAGGTAAACTGTGAGAGGGTCTCAGAGCGTGGCTCCCAGATTAGTAGTATCAGCATCAACTGAGCTTGTCAGAAATTCAAATTCCCAGTTTTTCCCCAAGCCTCCCAAATCAGAAACTCTATGCTGGGCCTAACATTCACATATAAAACCCTCTCAGGTAATTCTAACACAGCCTCAAGTCCGAGAACTATTCCTATAGATGAATGTGAAAAACATCTTAAGCAAGCGGGGAGGAAAAAACACACACCATTAACTCAACAGTTGCCACAGAGTCCATTCCAAGTCAGGGCAGATGCTTGTGTCCATGGCAGACTCAGTGGCCATTCCAAATCAGGGCATGCTTATGGCACAACTGTGGGCCACGGGGTTTACAAAGGCTTGGAAGCACCACTAGGTGGACTTGAACCACCAAGCTTTGGTTAACAGCTAAGTGTTTAACCTACCCAGACAGTCCTGAGCAAGGAAAGTGTGTCTCAGGAAAAAATGCAAACAGTATCACTCTACTTATGTATAATATGTATACATATTCTTCCTCTGTCAAAAGCAGACAGAGGAAGAAGTCAGGAACCGGAGAAGGACATTGAATGCATGACTGGTTGCCTAAATAAGCAGCTGCCTCCTCCGTGACCACAGTAACTGAAACATGCCCAGCTACCATCACTAAACATTGTGATCCAAAATTCTGTATACAACGCTGATTCATTTTATAAAGCACAATGAATGGGAATAATTGTAGGAAGGCACAATGTGAATGAAGGATCGTGTGAAACATAATGTATATGAATTTTATATGCAAATAAAATAAAAAGTAAAATAATTCTCACCAAAACATGGGAGAAATGGAGCATAATTTCAAATTATCTATGGCATCTATACTTTTTAGAGTCACTTTCTATGGAAGAACAAACAAAACTATTGCTTTAAAATACTCTTTAAACTTTAAACCTGAAATTAACATTCTACTCTGAAGTCTTATTTTAAAAATTATTTTATGTCTGCCTTGAGCACTGTGTTCCTTTGTATAAGGGCCAAAGAGACAACAGCAACTCAAAAAGGCTGGAGAGGAAGCTGAGAGGGCAGTGAGTTTAAGAAAATGATGATGTGATAATGAGGAACAGGATAAGGAGAAGGGTAACAAAGCTAAGGAACGTCATCAATGTCACTGAATTGTACATATAGAAACTGTTGAAGCAGAGTATCTGTGCATTTTACCTTGCTAAAATTAAAAAAAAAAAAAACACAAACAACACAACCCACTAAAAGAGTGTGATAATGAGGCAGCTTTCAGTGAAACTGTGTGAAAGGATTTACACTTTACAATGTTCAGTGAAGAAAGCAATGGATGAAGAAACAATTGGGGGCACACTAACTTTTGTAAAGAAAAAAAAAGAAGAGACAATTAAAAATATACTACAAGAAGGCAGTAAATACCTAACAATGTATAATTATCCTCAATTATGTAAAATAAATGTCTTATAACAAAAAAAAAATACATCCAATACCAAAAAAAAAAAAAAAAGTCACAAGCAGGCTAAATAGAACAATATTGTGACATCCCTAAAATTATAATAAAGCCATGAAGAAAAACAAAGAAATGGTTCCTATAAATTACTTTGAGGAAAGTAAAGTAAAGCAAGACCATCTCTCAGAATATGCCAATGTTTCATTGCTACAGTTGAGCATGGATATAAGAGTTTTGACTCAGTAATATTCTTTAGACTATATGTGTATTGTGTATCATAGATCATATGAATGGTACATTTTGTAGCAATGGAAATATAAAATTGCACAGCTTTTTGTATTTTTATAAGAAAAAAAAACTTGGAGAGCACATAAGAAAAGTATAAACATAAAACAGTCCATGAACTGAATTCTAATAAAAGACCTAAAAAATTGCATAGTATACAGTGGATGCTGAATATTTAGTGACCTAGTTTGTAAGATCATTTGCTATGCATCTGAGAGCTGGACACTGACTAAAGATGACAGAAAAATTGCTGCCTTTGAACTGTGGTATTGGAGAAGAGCACTAAACATCCCACGGACTGCTAAAAGAGCAGATATGTTTTGGAGAAAGTGCAACCAGAATGCGCCCTGGAGGCAAGGCTGATAAAACTCTACTTCATATACCTCTGTCTGATATACCTCAGAGATGTTGCTAGGAAGGGCTATTCCTTGGAGAGGGACATGATGCTCAGAAGGGCAGAAGAGTGAAGGAGAGAAAGATCCTCAATCAGGTCACTGACACAGTAACTGCCATAATGGGGTCAGGGGGTCAGGAAGTGTAAGGATGGCACAGGATAGGGCAGGGTTCAGATCTATTGTTCATAGGGACACTACCAGTCATACTTGACTCAATGGCACTTAACAACAACAAAAGTTGGTAAGAAGTTGTGCTGTCAACTCCACCACCCACTCTGTGGGGGAAAGACTGGGCAATCTCCTTTCATGCCATTTACAGCCTCTAAAAACTCTCTGGAGGGCCAACTATGAGTTGGTTCTGACTTGACAACACATAACAACATTACACATGGTTCACAGTGATTCATTTTCTTTTTCATTTTTCTTGGTATTTCCTAATTTTCACAACACATATATTTATAATCTAAAAATAAATTCTACTTATATAGAAAGCACAACTAAGTGGTCTAAAAAGTAATTTTAAGCTCATTTCAGTCATTTTAAAGCTGAGAATCTTTCCAATACTTTAGATCTAAATCCAGATAACACAGAGTATGACCTGAGTGAGAAATTTTCAATTTTGTCTCAAAAAATGTTTCTTCCTTCTTTATCTTTTGAAAATACTTTCATAGAATCCCATTCAGTTTTATCTAATTATTTCTCCCCAACATTTTAAAGTATTAACTGGTTAAAAATGATATTTTTTAAAAGAGCGGCAAGAAGCATAAAAGTTAAGTGAACTTTGTAATCCAATCTCTCATAAACCATATAGGAACTACTCTAAGAAACCCATTTGTTTCTAATTTCTTTCTCCATTAGCAACGTGTTGCTAAAATCACAAGAGAATAAAGCATTGCTCATATGAATGAATTCCTATCCGTCACAGTGAAGGGACCCAGGAGCAGCATCCAGAGAAAGGCAATTATGCATAATGAGCAAAAGAGGTGGTTCAAGATCACACTGCCAAGAAATGACATATTCCAATGGACTCAAACCACCCTCTTCAAATTTTGGCATTCTGTGGTACAAAAACAAAACCAAAGATCATTGAAAAGCAAAGCTTGCCACCTGCTGCCCAACGGAAAAATAATCGTTAATGTCCAAACTGAATCCACAGCTTCCAGCTAAAACCCTTTTGTAAATCAACCGATACAGATATTAGATGAATGTATATTTATTCATTTGTTCTCATTAAAGTCTTGTTTTTCTTTTGTAATGAATAGCTTTAAGGTTTTAACCAGATAGTTTTTCAAATCCTATCCATAATCAGCTGTAGCCAGTATGCTTTTAAAAGAAAAAACAAAACCAGACTTCCATCTCTTTCTCTCCGAGAGCAGCTAATGGATTCAAACTGACAACTCCTCAGTCGACCGCCAAGCATGTAACCAGCTGCTCAACCACAGTTCCTTTGTACACTGAAGTTAAATAATGCACCTGTTAAAACTTACCTAGAAGTCCAACTTAAAGATACAGTTCAGAACAGATCTGGTTTGTAATGCGGGAAATTGCGTGTATGTGCTGTGAATGCTTCATAATAAATCTACCAAACCGTACTTGTGTTTATTATAGTATCCAGACCAAAGAAGAATTCCTTTGAAAATGTTCCAGCATTGTCCTATGCATCCATGGCTTGTCAGCATTCAAGATGATATGGAATACTGTATCTTCTGGTCTCTGTAGACTTTAAAATCCAAGCATTAATTATTGAACTAAACTTTATATACATTTGTACTACATAATTGTGAAGTAGCAGCCAACTATACTAATGTAAAAAAAAAAAGAACCCGACAAGTGTCTCCCTCAAAGATTTCACCACTGATTAACTGTCAACTTTAAGCTTTTAAGTATCCTGAGTGCATTAATACTGACAACTGTTTTCCTAGGATTTAATTTAAAATCTCTCTAGCATTTATTCTTTTCTGTTTTAATTTTATTATAAGAAAAATTGAAAAGTAAAAG
>NW_006399769.1:26613135-26626236 GCF_000299155.1 Elephantulus edwardii
GAGAGAGAGAGAGTTAGAATCTACACATAGTTGACTGTCCAGGGGGTTTTCAGAGGTAGTTAATTGCACAGGAGGAGACTGACCATCCTTCTGTAGAGCTGCTGGTGGCCTGGAACCTCGTACCTTTGGGATTGCAGTGCAGCTTCATGCCACTAGGCCATCAAATGTTGTTGCTGTTGTTGTTAAGTGCTGTCAAGTAGAGCACGACTCATAGTGACACTATGAACAAAGCTGTAACTATCATCGTTTTTCTACGTTCATAGAGTTTCCAGAGGCATGTGGTTTAGGAAGTGGAAGTCACTCCTGCTTCCAAACCTCTCTTAAACTGGGGGCTCCACCAAACAATGTCCATGATGGGTAGCCATTACAGAATTCCATTATCACAGCAACTCCAAGTGTTACTTAAGTACAGCAAACTGACAGACCAGTGCTGTAACACTTAGAAGAATGTTCATTCTAAACACAATTAACACCACGCTCAAGGGCCCAATCTGTTTTTTAAATACAAGGCTGGCCCACTAGGTCCTGGGTGACTCTAGACAAGAGGCTTCCAGCACACAGGTCACTGTTAGCTAAACGCAGCAAATACAATCAGCTCACATTGATTGTGAAAGGGAAAAAAAACCAATTGAACACCCGACCTTCACTAAAAGAAGAGAACCCATTTTCCAGAATCCAACCACTACACACATGAACTTCCATCATATTATGTATGTATATGCATATGTGTGTGTGTGTGTGTGTGTGTGTGTGTATAAATGTAAATATGTATATACACATACAAACCATAAAAAAGGTATCTCTGAATTATGGAAAGCTATCCGAGAAAAAGTTGTGATCCTAAGTCTAATTAGAATAAGTGAATAAAAAGATACACCCCCAAATGTTCCCATCCCCCTAGAGAATTGAGAAAGGGGAGACATGAGGGGCTTCTGGGGAGCAGTCCTGTCACTCCACAGTGATAACTCTCTCCAGATGCCCTTTGAAATAAAACTTTAAAGGCTCCTTTCTCCTAAAAATTTGTATGCAAAATAGCGTTAAAGCAAGTTGAAGTTTTAAGTTGTCTGGGGTCTACTATAAAGCAGACAATGAAAATAATTCCCGTTTCAGGACAGATGGATGGCACTATAATAGTGTTGCACTGTTTGCCAGTGCGCATTTTTTCCTGATCTCCAGACTTGAGGCCAAGTCTCCAAGCAGAGAAAGCCCTTTCAGCTGCAGCTGGTTAGTTAGCCTTCTGATCTAGCTGTGCCTGGGGAATCCTGTAGGGAATACTACACAAACAAAGTGCCCTTCCCCTGCCCCCCCTTGTTGTATCCTTTCATCAAAACTCTATGAACGCTATTAATTCTTGCACTATTGTTGCTCAGTGGTTTTGATCAAGAGGTGGGGGGAAATCTCTTTATCTCATTTGATGGTCCACCTGAGAACATGCAGAAGTGCTCTGAGTTTTTAAAACTAACCCTTAGTTAGGTTCTCCCAAGTACTATGACCACACGGCGGACATGGTCCTGGGTATACTGAGAGATCAGTACAGCAAATTGACCTAATTAACCCCAGAACCAGGCATTGGCTAAAGAAGCTAATGTTAGACTTAATACCAGTAGAAAAAAAGGATTGCATTACACATGCACTGCCCTAAAAAAAAAAAATCTCTTTACTAAAAAATAATAAATTATCCACAGAGTCTAGAAATAACAGAAAATGAAAAAGAAAATTATATACCAGATGCAGATAACTTATGAAAATTATAGAACATTTACATTAGCCTATGGCATAGTGTGCTTTTAAATATCCATAAGACTGAAAACCTCTAATGGTTTCTTGCCACAAAATTTCTCAGGGTGCTTCATAAAGCCCGTAACTTTTTTCTGAGCATCTTAAATTAATTTGAACATAGAGACTTTGTAAATATTTTTCAAAAGGAGCATCTAACCAGTTTGAAAAATATTTCTGATTCTGTAAAAGGATTAACAAGAGTTAAAAGGGAGAGATAGGAGAGCAAAAACTGATAAACTAGGAGAAGAGAAAGACAATATGGAGTAATGATATAATTAGAAAATGCAATTAATTATGCTAATTCATTACAGTTAATGCTGTAAAACAAAATGTCTATGAATGATCAAATAAAAACAGTATGATTTGTAAACCTTCACTTAATTTTACAAATGTTTTCTCTTTTTTGTTGTTAATATTTTTATCACATATAAGTGTTTTATACAGTTTTCATTTACATTCTAGTCTGTTCAGTTTTACTGTGAGTTTCTTTCCCCTTACAATCATCACAGTACTAATTTTGTGAAACCACAGACGACAGTGACTTCATGCCTCACTCCCTAACAGCCCCCTTTTAGATAGCCAGTTTTTTATTTTCCCATCACTATCAAACCGATACTCTGAGGGAACAAGCACATCCCTTTTGCTGAGAGATCATCTGCTCAACTTGGAAACTTTGAGCATTGGTATTCACAAGCAGCCACTGACTAAAGCAAACCATTGGGTTGCAACAATCTACCTGCGCTCACAGCTTGGGTCATCTTCCCTTCATCTAGTTGGATTCTGGTGCACTCATCCCCAGCCATCCATGGCTAGGTTCACATGGGCATCAGCTACAAGCTGAGGAGGCCCTCTTCTCCCTGGGATCTAGACCTCTTGGTCTCCTCACTGAGCCCTAGCTCCCGGGTGAGACTAAGCCAAGTCACAAGCCAGGGGTTCTCCAACTCCCTGCTCGTCCACACCTTTGTTCATGGTAGATGTGCACAGTGCTGAAGGAACACATCAAAGCTCAGACCATCACTTAAATATATATAATCTTTTAAAGAATATAAATCAAAGTGTTGTTCAACAACTTTTTTAAAAATAAAGAAAAGTAGTATTATAACTCCCATATAGTATGTATGTTCCTGAACTGAAGATTTCAAAACCAAATCCATAAAGTTCTCCCAGCAGCTTTAAACTATATTATCTAAATAATGCAATTGTCATAGAGTAGCACTGAGTCAGAACCGACCCACAGCTGATACTCTGGGAATGCAGTGCAGCTTCTTGCCACTAGGCCACCAGAGCTCCCTAACAGCTGACACTCTGGGGAGTTTTCAAAGGCAGTTAACTGCACAGGAGGAGACTGATAATCTTTCTCGCATGGAGCAGCTGGTGGACTTGAACTGCATGCCTTTGGGATTGTAGCACAGCTTCTTACCACTAAAGCACAATAAAGTCTGAAATACAACTGATTATTTAACATCACATAAGAATGCAATTCCTCAGCTCTCATTTTTACATTTGTATTATTACATTTTATAGTATTTTCATTTCTTTTCAATAAAATTACGAGAATTCAACTCAACTATAATGTCAAGCAACACACTGTTACAAACGTGTGTGTTCTTGGATTATCCATGGGTCATTTCCAACTCATCGAAGACAGTGCAACAGAAGTATGTTCCCAGGAAAAAAAGAGATATATGAGCACAGCAGTTCTAGGGCACCATTAAAAGTCACATGGAAATGCACAGAGACTGATGGGAGGGACAGAGATAATGTGAGTGATTAAGAGCTTATGAGGTTGGCACAGCATCAGACAAGGTTTCAATCTCTTGTGCAGAGTTGGAGTCAACTGGATGATACCTGATAACCTATGTGGAGCAAGATGATGGAGAAGCCCTGTGTCATCAGCCAACAAGGCCAGACCTGACAGGAGAGTAGACCATCATGTGCAAATTTAAGATGAAACAGAAGAAAGTTAAGTCCACAGAGCCAAGACAGGACTCAAAGTATAGCCCACTGAATTCAGGGATCATTTCAAGAGCAGACTTGCACTGAACACTCAGACATGCTGTGAGATAAGATCAAGGATCTCATACACGAAGAAAGCAAATGGTCACTAAAAAGATGGGCAAGGTCCAATGGTGATTAATTTTATAGAACATAAACCACAGGAATAACTGTATGAAACACAATGTGGATTAATATTGTGTGAAACACAATATATGTGAACTCTGTAAGCAAACCAATAGAAAATAAATTTTTAAAAGAATGAAAAATAGACTAAAATGGTTTATCAGAAGAGACTCTGAAACTTGTTCTCCAGGGTAGAGAAACTAAATGGAAAGGAAGAAATGATGAGGTAAAAAAAGTGAAACAAGTTTTCAAAGGGCAGCATGGAGAGATAAAGCAAATTGTTACGACTATGATGTGTAAAGACCTAGACTTAGAAAACCAAAGGAAAGAATATACCTGGCACCTCTCAAACTAGAAAAATTCAAGCATCAAGTTGTAATAGTGAAAGGATTTCTATAGGCAAAATGGGAAGCACGCAGAGAGCGTGAAAAGCAGACGGCACAAATACACATCCTCAAACGTTTTAAGAAGTAAATACGATCAAGATCCAACAGTAATGAAGAAGTCCAAACCTCACTGAGGGTATCTGTGGCAAACAAGGGATGGAACACCTACTGAAATGTTTCAACAAATGAATGTTGGGCTAGAGGTGCTCAGTGGCTTTTGCCAAGAAGTTTCTGAGGTATCACCTTTAGAAGCTTCTTTTTCTTTATTGCACTCTATTCTTGGATTCAAATGTGTTGGTTGATAAGGCATCAAGTCAGAGCAACCCCACATACAACAGAATGCAATACTGCCCCATCCTGCCGCATCTTTACACTCGATCAGGCTTATGGCCATTGCTGCAGTCACTGCCTTGAAGGTATTCCTCAGTTTTGATGACCACCTACTTTACTAAACATGATGTATTTATCATTATATGGAAAAAGAATTTTTAACTATTTTTAAGTCTTTCAAAATAACTTTAAAAAAAAGCTATGAGATAAATAGCTTTGTTGCTGATATTGTTACATGCCGTCAAGGTGGGAAAACTCAGAGCTGTCCCTCCAACAGATCTTCAGAGACTACAAATCACACGGGAGAAAACAGCCCATCTTTCTCGCTCAAAGCAACTGGTGGATTCAAACAGCCTGCCTTTGGGTTGGCAGTACAATTCTTTACACCTCATGCTACAAGAACTCAAACAAGAGCTTCAGGAATCGGGGGAGGGGGGGGCCGGAGCACCAAGAAGAAAAATGAAAAAGAACTACATAAAGTTGGGATGGAAAAGTTGTTGGTGACAGGGACGGAGAAATAAGAGAGTGCTTTCAAATGTCTTTTCTCAGAGTAAATGCATCTAAATCTTTTGAAAATGCCTATGTCATCTTCCTGCTTGAATGAAGAACATCCTTCCTAGAAATATAATTAGGAAGGATTAGCTGCCGAATAAAGGGGCTTTGAACAAATTAAGAATGAATGGTGTCTCACTTAAGAGTCTGTCCATCAAATCTCTAAATACCCGAACTTGGCAAAACACCAACATCAGAAAAGAAAGGGAGGAAAAAAAGGCATGTGCTCTGAAGGCAATAAAAGTGATGCTTGTGTCATGAAAGCCACAAAATGATGATTTTTTAAAATAAATTGTGTTGGCACAGACTATTCGGATAATCCTTTAATCACTTGGTACAGACTACGCCCTGGTAACTTACTCTAATGAAGTAGAATACATTCTCTTTCAAGTTAACCTTGATTATTTTTGCAAATAAACAACTTTATGTTGAACAACAGTGGTTAATTAGAGAATTTATTAAATAAGTCCAATTTTTCGTTCTTCTATTCTTTTTTATATACTGGGCTTAAAAACACTGTAAAAAGTCTTTTTTTCTTTTTTCATTTGTTTGACAAGTAAATGAACATAAAGTGGTACAGAAGAGACTGCAAGGAGAACACAGAATGAGAAATCAGGGCATCTGGGCTCAAGTTACCATTCTGCCACCTTGTTGTATGACTCAGACAAGACATGTCATTGTTGGTAGGATTCACGGAGTCAGCCCCAACCCGTACCAACTCCATCCACACAAAATCAAATGCTACTCAGTCCTGCATCGTTTCCATTAAGGGTTATCCACTGGACTGTGTTAAAACACTTAGAGCATTTACACTGACTGATTTTCAATAGTGGACTTTCAGGTCTTCCTTCACCTGTCTTAGCCTGGAAGTTGCACTGAAAATCTCACCAGACCTTAATGAGAAATGGGTGGCAGGTGAGCACAGTGAGCCCTGGCCAGGAACCAAACCTGGGCCTCCCACATAGAAGGTAAGGATTTTACCACTGAGTCACTGCTGCCCCCTGGCCAAAGCACACCTTTGAAAACTTCACAGACTACACTGGTTGAAAAATTCTAAGAGATTTCTAGAGAGGGGGATTTCTTAGGGCGCTCTGGTGGCATGGTCTATAGGGACTTGTGCACTAACCCAAAGTTCATCTCCCTGGCAGTTCAAATTCATCAGGGGCTCTGCAGGCAAAAGATAACCAGTCTCCTCCTTTGGAATTTACACCCTCAGAAACCCAGAAGATGGTCAACTCCATGTTGGTTCTGACCCAACAGCAATGAGTTCTGTTTTCCATTGCCATTGTAGTTACTGTGTGCTGTCAAGTTGGAACCAACCCACAGGTGACCCCCAATTGACAACCAATGGGTTTTCATAGGCAGTAAATCACACTGGAGGAGACTGCTCATCTGTCTCCTAAGGAGCAGCAGGTAGATTTGAACCACCTGCCTCTGGGCACAAGGCCAGCAGGTACTCTGGAGGTCCAAGTCCATGGGAGTTGTGCTGCTATCTCAAAGACCGAGGCTCCCTTGCAGTTCAAACCCACCAACCGCTCCAGAGGGGAAAGATGGGACAATCTCCACTCCTGCTACTTACAGCCTCAAAAACCCACAGAATCGCCCACTATGAGCCAGTTCTAATTCGATGGCAATGCGTGAGAGGCTGTTTTCCAGCACTCTCAAATAATAACAATCTTTGAGAGGGAGTATCAAAGATTCATTTCACCCAGAATTATTAATATTGATAAAAGAGCTCCATTAATCATATAACTATAGAATCACTGAGACTCTAAGGGAAACATAATTAACCTTTTTCTTGAAAGTCCCTGTCTGCTTTCAGTGAACACCTGAGTCATTCTTGTGCTAAGACTAAAAATCAATTATGATTCAAGAAAATAGTCATGAGCCTTAGGATGTTTCAAGCTCATACACTACAATTATAATCTCGCTCTCAGTAATTTTCCAAAGAGACCAGCTGCCTGGACTCTGCCTTTCTGTTTGCTAATGTGCCTTGAGTCCCTTAAGGAACGTAAGTGCAAGGAGCAAGGAGACTCGGTACTGCAAGGTCAGAAATGGAGGGCCAGAGCCTTAAATGGGGGTCTGATGAGTGAAAAACCCTCACATCATTATCCAGAGGATACATAAGAAATAAGTTTCATTATTACCCAAGGTTCTATAAACGGGTAGGGAGCCACAGTTAACGGTTCTGAAATGGTAAACTGGGACTAAGCAGACGGCTGAGTAAACTCTGGCTTGCTCTGATCACTGACTCCATGAACTGATCCTGGGGACAACTGAGGCAGCCTAGAATATGGACTGGTATCTCCACTTCCGCTTAATCGGACTTTTAAATTCAGAGCTGTCACATGTTATCAACTTCATTGATTCAGAAGGGAGACCTGGTAGCCTAGTGTGTAGGGAGCTGTCGTGCCAACTAAAAGGCAGGAGGTTCAAATCCACCACCTGCTCTTTAAGTGAAAGATGGGCAGTCTCCTCCCATGTGATTTGCAGCCCATGAAAGCACTCTAGAGGGCCAGCTATGGAGTCAGTTCTTTATTGAAGATAATGACTTTGAGGGGTATTTTGGTTTGTTGGTTTTGTGTTGTTTTTTCATTCAGTAAACAATCCCTGTGCCAGACAAGAGCTAAACTGTAGACACACATAAAATGAAATTGATTCAATGAAGGGGCATCTTTAAGAGAATCACTAATGGATTGGGGAAAGCTTCTCTGAAGAACAGAATTCTTAAGAAAAACAAACAAAACCTCCTCATTGTCTTTGAGAAAGAACCAACTTGTAGCTGACCCTGCAGAGGGTTTTCAAGCACCTTCACGTCTCATGGGAGGAGATCACTCATCTTCCCCCTCCCGAGCCTCTGGTGGATTCAAACTACAAGAGTGATGTCCTTCTTGGGTCAGCCGCTCAACTCTCCAAGGACTAAGAGCCTGTGCGGAGTTGCTACTGTTAAGTGCCACTGAGTCAACTACTACTACTCACAGCAATCCTATCAACAGTTTCTTAGAACCTTGACCTAAGGAGGGAAGAAGAGTCTGCAGGGAAGAGGAGAAAACACGGAAGAGAGAGCACTGCATGCTCAAGGAAAGAGCTGGGCAGTGTCAAGAAGTTTCGTCATGACTGCAGAGAGCCAGCTAGGGGAAATGCTGCAAAGGGGAATCTGATTCCACAGGGAAGGATATTCATCTCAATCCCTGGAGCATCAGGATGTCAGTGAAGGCTCTTAATCAGGGCCCAAGTCAGGTCAATGTAATTTTTTTAAGTGCCTCAAGTTATGGATACAAGTTTGAACTTAATCTTCTCATATTTCCTAAGGTCACAACTCTTGGGATTCAGGGAACAGTTAGAGCCTCTTCATCCCACTTATGGGAATAAATTATGGGAATAACTCCAATGAATATTCTCCAGCCCACTGTTTCATTCCACCCGGTTTTTCTGGTTTCTTCTACGAATATACATATACACAAAAAACAAAGCTGTCAAGAACAATAAGGCATTTCCCCCCCCCCCCCCCCCAGGACTAGTAAATCTAGGGTTTCTCATCACTCTAATACTTAAGCAGACATTCTTTCCACTTTGAACTCACTGCCTCTGAATGCCTCGGGACGAGAAAAAAAAAAAACAACCACAACAAACCCACACCAAAAACCAGAGTCTAGGATGTGTGCATGTGTGTGCGTGTGCATGTGCCTGTTTCATTCAACTCTTAAAACTTCAGAGAAAACACAGTAATTCTGAGAATCCGAGGCATATTTTCCACACACACTATTTAATTTTGCTTTTTCATTCCCATATGCATATTTTGCATAATTTGAGGTCTACTTGTCACCTCCGTCACATAGGATTCACACTTTCTAGGTTCTTTATTCTGATCCCAAGCAACCCTGCTAAGAAAATTTAGTCTTCAAATTTAGTCTGCAGTTTGCTCAAATATAAACAATTGCTTTTGCCAAGGGAAGCAAGGAAGCAGGGCTTAGTGCAACCCCAGAGGCACCATGGGCGTATTTGTGGCGAATATCTACGGAATGTCAAACATACCAAATGTAAAGGGAACTTTTACTCCAATCTGCACACAACATCCAAAGTCAGGGTTGGCCTCAATAACCCAGGCACAGCCTGGAGCCCCATGGGGCAGCCAATCGTACCCCTGTAAATGCCTGAGAGGGATCCCCATAGGTTTCCATCTGGGTCACTGCAGCTAGTTCCCTGACAACCAACTCATTCAACAGTTAGTGCACAAATGGTTCCATCTACAGAAGAATAATGAGACAAGAGACACTTTTGAAGGGCCAAGGGTCAGAGTCTGGGTGGAATAGGAGGGATGTTTCCTAATCCACTTGTGCCTGTTGTGTTGTTAATGCTGCTGGGTGCCATTGTGTTGAGTCTGACTCCTAACACGGTGCTGGATTTGTAAGCACTCAGCTGTGCACCAAAAAGCTGGATGTTTGAAGCCACCTAGCAGTCCCTCGATTGACCTGGCGGTCTGCTTACATAAAGATGACTGTTGTTAGAGATACTATGTCAATGTCCTTCCAGGTGACAAGACCAGACAGCCGCACAGTGCTTTCTAAGCTGCCTTCTTTTTTTAAATAAAATTTTTATTTTATACTGGTTTACTTACAAACTTTGTATACCAGATTTTCCCCCTTTCTTTTACCTACCTTTTCACTCCTCCCTTCACCCAATCGTGCGACCCTATGATTAAGCACTCTCCACCCTCCACTCCTGGCCCATCCTCACCCTTCTGCTCCCCTCTCCGCCTTGGATCCTCGTACATGAGCTACAATAATGGTCTTATACAGTGTTAGTCCTTACAGGGCTGAGTTAGTTCACTTAGTATTATGCTCTCCAGTCCTGATCCTTGTGTCTTCTCCCAGGGAGTCACCGAGCAGGTTCCAATTCCAGCCTTTCTGTTAGCAGTCAAGCGCTGCATTTCTGTGCCTCCAGGGCTTATGCAGCTGCAGAACCAGCTATTTTCCTTACGTGCTAGTGTGAGACTCTCCAAGTAAGGAAACTAAGCTAAGGTTCCATTGTGGTTTTTGTCATTGCTGTTAATTACGCGCTGTTGATAATCTTTACAGGAGCAAACTGTCACATCCTTTTCCCACAGAGGGGCCAGTGGTTTTGAACTACAGATCTTTCCGTTATCAGCTAAATACCTGAACCTCTGTGCCACCAAAACTCCTTGGTGTAAATGAAACTAAAAACTCATTGCCACATGAGTCAGAATGGAGTCACAGCTGACTGTCTAATAGGAGGTTGTAAACTGCACGGGAAGAGAATGCCCATTTCCTCCTGTGGAGCAGCTGCGAGGTTCGAACTGCCAAAGAGGCCCCACCTCTGGGTAAGCAGAGCAGCTCCCTCCAGACTATGCCACCAGAGAGCTCCTTGTTAATCAGGAGAATGGAATACTTCAAGGAACATTCCACACAGTCTCTGTACTGGTCACTGTTGTTGCTGTTGTTGTTAAGTGCCATCGAGTCGCAGGCGACTCATAGCAACCCTATGAAGAAGAATCCTTGACGCTTGGGTGCCTTTCATCCTCTCTCCAGGTTCATAGGGTTTCCGGAGGCAAGCTTTTATGGAAGTGGATGTCACTCCTCCAGTTTTTAAGGCTCACAACAATAGTGACAAGAGAATAAGAATTGGGAAGATAAGGACAGTGCTTCACTCCTCCAAGATACAGCCCTCACCCAACATTGCTTCCTGTTCACCTGATCTGTGATCAAGGGAAGTATTTCCTACTCAAGAACTTCTAAATTGGAACCTCTGTGTTGGTTTGAAAAGGTCTTTCCTAAATTTAGAAAGGACCTGGATACTGTAAGCTCAATTAACAAATACAGCACTCATTTTAACTATTTCTGTTTTTTTGGAAGAGAGCTTTTCTAATTGGCTTTCCCCTCCCCCATACGTAGAAATGAGGGGTAAGCAATGCCATTAGAAAATTTCAGTTCTCTAAACTCGTTACAGACGATACAAAGTTATGTTTTCCAGAGAAATGTTATCCATAGAACATCAGGATGATGAAAATAGCAATCACCAGGAAAGGAAAAAAGGCTGGCTGCCTGTGAGCACTCAGATAGAACTGACACTCGTTTCCTGAGTAAAACCAGACTTCCTCCTCAAGCTCGAAGAGAAGGGACAGGGCACACCGTCTCCTGCACAAGTTCTTCCCCCTCACAGAGCGAAGATAACAGCTCTACATTTGGCAAAGCAGTGCTCCTCTGTACCAATGCTCCTGAAACCACCAAAGCCATTAGCAGCTGAAAAATGTTCCCTGTGACCTTCACCTTGTAGCTGCATGATTGGTGCCTATAACATCCACCATGATTAACAAGGATAAAGACAGACACTCCACACAAGTCTAGACAGCCTCATTTGGCAGCTAGGAGAGTTTAAAACAAACTCTTAACAGAGAAATTCAATGCCTGTGTGAATACTGATACTGACAGGTGATGAAAAAGTTCTAGAAAGCGAAACAGTTTGTCCTCTTTGCGCCTTTGTGGATTTTCCTGGTCATAATTTAAAAGCAGTAACTCCTTTTAACACAGAGAAGTAAAGGCAGACACTTGAGATGTACCTGGAATCTAACAGAGGTAATTTTTGAGTGCCTATGCTGACAGTTGCATGGGAAAGTATTAATAGGATGGTAGTGTGAGAGTAACCTGAAGGGTGGTTGTTATTGTTCTGGACCATCGAGTCAGAACTAACCCAGAGCTGACCCTCCAGCAGGTTTTCAGAGGCAGTTAATCACATGGGAGCAGATGTCCCATCCTTCTCCCACAGAGCAGCTGGTGGCCTTGAACTCTCTGCTTCTTGCCACTAGACCACCAGAGCTCCCTAACCCGAAGGGTTAATGTGGACTATCAAAATGGTCTAGTTGAGACCTTGGGTGGTATAGGGTTGTAAGGAGGCGCACTGCTAAGCCAAAGGTAGCATCTCTTTGGTGGTTTGAATCCACTACCTCCACTCAGGAGAAAGAGGAGTAATCTCTTCCTATGCCATTTACAGCCTCTTAATACCTCACTGGAGGGTCAGCAATGAGTCAGTTCCAATTTGACTGCAATGAGAGAGAGGAAAGGAGGGAGAGAAGTAAGAGGGAGAAAGGGAGGTGAAAGAATCCAGTGTTATAAAATGAACTTAACCTATACTCAAATAAATATGAAAACCTAGAGCAAAAGGACAAACACTTAGAAATTCACAATCTACCTAAACTGGCACAAACAGAAACTGAACACCTGAACAGACGCATTTCAAAGGAAGAAATTGATAAGGTATTAAAACAACTTCCAGCCAAAAAAAAAAATCCTTGGATCAGATGGTTTTACAACTGAAAATTATCAAATATTCAGAGAAGAACTGTCACTAATTCTACATAAACTATTTCAGAAAATAGAAAAAACATGGAATTCTCCCAGACTCATATTATGAAGCAAATATATCTTTGATACTAAAGCCAGGTAAAAACACCACCAAAATAAAAAACTATAGGCCAATAACTCTCAAGAGTATAGATGCAAAAATCCTGAATAAAATCCTGGCCAATAGAATACAACAATATATATAAAAAAATAATTTACCATGACTAAGTGGAATTGATAACAGATATGCATGGATGATTCAATGTAAGAAAAACAATCAGCCCAATCACTGAGCCTCCGCCGAGGACTCAGCTGCCTCCCCCTCAAGCCCCCTCGCTTCCCGTCGCTCTGTCCCCCCTGCCCTCCTTCTCCTGCAACCGCCTTCCGCAGGCCGTTTCCACCAAGGAAAAGGAATCGTGTCGTATGTCCGCTATCCAGAACCTCCACTCTTTCGACCCCTTTGCTGATGCCAAGTAAGGGTGATGACCTGCTTCCTGCTGGGACTGAGGATTATATCCATAAAAGAATTCAACAGAGAAACGGCAGGAAGACCCTTACAACTGTCCAAGGGATCG
>NW_006399769.1:26626546-26628048 GCF_000299155.1 Elephantulus edwardii
TTGTCACAAGTTTAAAACTTCACAGCTTGTATAATGTAACAATTTGGGGTCCACTTTTAACTTGGACTAGTGTAACACTTTCATGCAATAAACTGAAAAGAGCCAAAAAAGAAAAACAATCAGTGTAATTCATCACATTAACAAAGAAAAAGAACCACATGATCTTATCAATTGATGCAGAAAAGGCCTCTGATAAAATCCAACACCCTTTCCTGATCAAAACACTTAACGAAATGGGAATAGAGGGCAATTTCCTCAACAGAGTAAAACGTATATACACAAACCCAAGAGCCAACATTGTTCTCAATGGAGAGAGATTAAAGTCATTCCCTTCGAGAACTGGAACTAGGCAAAGATGTCCACTATCACCTCTCCTATTCAATATTGTACTGGAAGTCTTAGTGATAGCAATAAGACAAGAGAAGGATATAAAACGTATCCAAATTGGTAAAGAGGAGGTAAAATCATCTCTCTATGCAGATGATATGACAGTATATTTAGAAAACCCTAAAGACTCAGCAAGAAAATAACTGGACATAGTTGACCAATTCAGCAAAATGGCTGATACAAGATCAACATACAAAAATCAGTTGGATTTCTCTACAGCGACAAAGAGAATACAGAGCTGGAGCTAAGAAAAGCAATACCCTTCACAATAGGTAATCACAAGATTAAATACTTGGGAGTAAATCTAACTAGAAACACAAAGGATCTATTCAAAGAAAATTATGAAACATTACTACAAGAAACAAAAGGATACCTGGAGAAATGGAAGATACACCTTTCTCTTGGATAAGAAGACTCAATATTGTAAAAACAACAATACTACCAAAGGTAATTTACATGTTCAATGCAATCCCAATACAAATACCAGTCCCATTCTTCAACGAGATGGAAAAGATAATCTCCAATTTCATTTGGATTGGAAAGAGGCACCAAATAAGCAAAGCGCTCCTTAAAAAAAAGAAGAAAGATAGGAGGCATCTCACTCCCTGATTTCAAATCCTACAATACTGTTGTGGTGGTCAAAATAGTGTGGTACTGGTATAATGACAGACATCCAGAAACCAGCCCATCTACCTATGGACATCTGATTTTTGACAAGGAGATTAAATCAGTCAAGTGGAGAAACAACAACCTTTTAAACAAATAGTGCTGGCAAAACTGGGAAACTCTCTGCAGAAAACTCAAGCAAGATTCACATCTCACTGCATATACAAAAAACAACTCAAAGTGGATCAAGGACTTGGACTAAAACCAAGGACTATAAACTTAATTAGAGAAAAGCTTGGAAGAACTCTAGAAGGCCTAATCCACAACGTGAACAGTGTTCCAAGCATCCTGAAAAACCTACAAGTAGGAGAAGATAAAATAGATGAATGAGACCTTCTTTTTTCTTTATTAAATTGTATTAGTTTTAATGAACATTTACAGAGATTTTGGGTTTTCATTCATTCATTGTTGCACTGTTTTCTCCACCCTCCTCCCCAGTTTGTTCTTCT
>NW_006399769.1:26629413-26643491 GCF_000299155.1 Elephantulus edwardii
TGTGGAGAAACTGGAACCCTTATTCACTGTTGGTGGGAGTGTAAAATGGTGCAACCCCTGTGGAAAGCGGTATGGCGCTTTCTCAGAAAGTTGCAAGTAGAGAATGAGACCTTCTAAGAATCAAATCCCTATCCACATCCAAAAATTTCTTCAGCAGGGTAAAAAAGGAAAACCACCGACTGGGGAAAAAAATATTTGGTAATGACATGTCTGAGAAGGGATTTATCTAGAATTTACAAAATACTCAAGCACCACAACAAGATAAAGGTAAACAATCCAACTGAAAAATGGGCACAGGATATGAACAGATACTTCACCAAAAATGTTCAGATGGCAAACAAACACATGAAGAAATGTTCAAAATCCCTAGCTCTAAGAGAGATGCGAATCAAAACAACCATATCATCTCACTCCAGGAAGAATAGCAAAATTCAACAGAACAGCAAACAACAAATGCTGAAGAGAAAAACTGGAACTCTTATTCACTGTTGATGGGAGTGTAAAATGGTGCAACCACTGTGGAAGGCAGTATGCCGTTTTCTCAAAAAGTTGCAAATAGAAATACCATTTGACCCAGTAATTCCACTACTGGGAATATACTCCAAAGAGACCATAACTGACATCCAAGCAGATATATTCAAACCTATGTTTACTGCGACTTTGTTCACAATAGCAAAGAGTTAGAAACAACCCAAGTGCCCATCAACAAACAAATGGATAGAGAAACTGTGGTATATTCACACAATGGAATATTACACACAGCATTGAAAACAAGGAACTCATGAAATATACAAAATAGATGATCCTAAGGAACATTATGTTGAGGGAAATATCTCAAACAAAAAGGACAAATACTGCATAATGCCACTGTTATAAAAAAGGACTGACATCGGGTTTGGGGGGTAACTAAGAAAAGAGGGGATAAATAATGTACACTGCTTTGAACAGATGAGGGAGAGAACTGTTTACAAGGGATATAGATCATTAGGTATTATTTGCATGGCAAGAGTCCAGAATAAGAGCTGCATATTAAAGGGGGGGGGAATACTGTATAACATTGAAAGAATTTTTTTTCTTCTCAAAGAGAAAAGCAAACTGGGGGGAGGATTGGACAGGGAGGAAAATGTGCAACAATTGATGAATGGAAATCCAAGTTCTCTATAATCTTTCATTAAAATCTCAATTAAAAAAATAAAATAAAATGGAGTTAAAGTTCAAAATATCAGGAAAATGACTACCAAAAGTCATGAATGGGGAGATGAGTATTATATGGTCTTTTCTTCACCTTCAGCTTCCGCACAAGGTAACAGATAATGTTTGAACTCACTCAGGGAGGAGCAAGTAACCGTGCTGTGAGGATATCCAGACATCTCTACAGTCTCCTCTGTTGAGGAAACAAAGTCTCTCATCAACAGCCAGCAAGGTGCTAAGGTCTCCTGTCAACAGTCACACGGGTAAGTCATTTTGTCAGTGGCACAACCAGCTTCAGACAAGCTTTTAGATGATGTGGGCCTTGATGGCATCTTGACTGCAGTCTCATAAAAGACTAAGCCAGAATTCCCAGTAAAGCCTCTTCCAGATTCCTGCCTCAGAGAAAACTCGCATTCAATAAAAGTGTTTTTACACTGGTAACTTCCGGGGTGATTTGTTACACAGCAATAGGTAACTCCAACCCACTCCTGTCAAGCAGATTCAGACCCATGGCAGCCCTCCCTTCAGGTCCTGAGGCTGTAAATCTTTACAGGTGGAAACTGCCCATCTTTATTCCAAGGAGCAAATAGTAGATTTGAACCGCTGACCTTTGGGTTAGCAGACCACCATGTAACATACTAAACCAAAAGGAGTCTTGGTTGTGGTTTAGTGCCTTAGATGATGCAACATGAACCTATGAATAACAGATAAAAACCCGGTCCAATTGTGCATCACCCAATCTCCACTGTGCTCACTGTTGTAGTCATTGTGTAAATCCACACTGAGGATCTTCCTTTCCATCACTGACTCTCTACTTGTCTCAGCAGAATATCCTTTCCCAAAACTCATCCATCCTGAAAACATGCCCCAAGGATGTCAGATGAACTCTTATCATCCTCGCCTCTAAAAAGCACCCTTGCTACCTTTCTTCCAAAACCACTCCTTATACACTACATTATTTCCAATCTCACATCACTGCGTCCCCACAATGTGTTTCTTCCCAGTCCTGTGTGTCCAAATGTTAACAGTGTCTGAAGCTTACAAAGCCTGTTTTACAGAGAACCAGCCTTGAACCTCCACTTTCCTAATACCCCCCAAATCCGGAAACTATTGCTTCTTCCTTTGATTTCCCCAAGAACTTTATTTGTGCCCGGTTCCAAGTAAAACTGCCTAAAACAAACTCAGTCAAGGGTAAGTCCAATTTATCTACCACCCACCTCCTTAAAATGTGTGCTTTCAACTACACAGCTTTAGCAAACTTGCTGTTCTTGGAACATGCAGGGCACAATGCCACTTCAAATGCTCTCCATGGCAAGAAAGATGTCTTGTGATGTCATTGATATCTCCATGGTTATCACCCTCACCTGAGGGTCTTTGCTTAAATGCCACTTTCTCAGCAGGGGCCTTCTTGGCCCCTTATCTAAAGCCACCACACCACTTCCTCATTTCCTCATTCCCACCCATTCACTGCTTAACATCCATTAGTGAAGCTTTATTTTCTCTGCAGTTGCTCTGTAATATGGAGTTGGCACCAACTCTGGGCTGACTCTTCCGCAGGTTTTCAGAAGCTGGACATTGCATGGGAAGAGACTGCCCATCTTTCTCCTGCAGAGCAGCTAGTGGATCCAAACCTCATAGGTTTTTGGTGACAACAGAGATCCTTAAAACTAGCCCACCAAGCTCCCTTCCCCATAGGCCTTATCACCATCTAGCATATCTGATTTTAACTGTTGTCATGTATCACTCACCTCCCCTCTCTAGGTCAAAAACCCTAGTGAGCTCATTTGTTCACTGATGTCTTCCCAGGCACTGCAAAAGTGCCTGGCACACAGGATGTGCTCTATAGAAATCTACTGAATCAGAAAGATCAAGAAGGCAGCATTTCATATG
This sequence comes from Elephantulus edwardii, assembly GCF_000299155.1. Taxonomy (NCBI): domain Eukaryota; kingdom Metazoa; phylum Chordata; class Mammalia; order Macroscelidea; family Macroscelididae; genus Elephantulus; species Elephantulus edwardii. Next base: position 26,632,495 of record NW_006399769.1, read on the forward strand.
CCACAGAAATGACCACGACTGTAGGCATTCCTTCTGCAACACCAGTTAAGATATTTCAGGCATCCTAATGTCTACTGATGAGCATTTTATTACTCAACTGTCCCACAGCACAAATGTCAGTGTGCTGCACTGTGGTGGCGTGCATGATACTGTGATGCTGGAATCTATCTCAAATAGCAGCTGGGTCATCCAAAATGAACAAGCAGAAATTTCAGACTAAGACAAACTAGTAAAAAAAGGTCTGGTGATTTAATTCATAAAAACAGTCAATGAGAACCTTACAGATTCTCATTATTAGCATTAATATCTCATAATATCTCAATATTCTGCAGAATACTGTCCACTACAGTTCCAACTTGAATGCAAATGTGGAAACAAAAAAGCAGGACTGACTGAAAGTTGGAAACTATGGTTTTGCTGATAGTTATGAGGCTGGAGATCAAATGAGAAAATTTTGTACAACCAATGATTTATTCATTGGAAATAGCTTTTTTTAAAAAAAAAAAGTCTAAATTGTGATAATATACATTGACCTCACCTGATGGACTACAGAGAAATCACACTACATCTGTGAAAATAGTGGATGGAGAAGTTCAATGTCAGTCATTAAAATAGGGCCAGGGTTTGACTTTGAAACAGATTATCATTTACTTATGTACAAATTAAAATTGAACCTGAAGAAAATGAAAACAAGTCCATAAGAATCAAAATACCACCCTGATAACATCTAATTTAAAAACATCACAAGCACAAATTTGAAACAGATAAGTTATGGGATGACAACAAGGATGTCTATGAAGAAAGCAGAAGGCAGCTACAAAGACCAAGAAAGAAAAGACCAAGCTAGATGAAGAAGAGACTCTGAAATTTATACTAAAATGTAATGAATCCAAAACAAAGGGAAGAAATGTGGAAATAAAGAGAGCTGAACAAAAGATTTCAAAGGGCAGCTTGAGAAGATAGAGTGAAATATTATAATGAAATGTGCAAAGATCTGGAGTTAGAAAACCAAACCAGAAGCATTTCTCAAGTTGACAGACCGAAGAACAAATTCAGTCCTGGGGAAACAGTGAATGAAGCAAGCAGAATACAGAGTTACTGTCTCAAAAAGAACAGATCAACACTGAACCATGTCAAGAATGAAAGGACATTCAAGGTGCATTGAAGGCAGTGGCAAAAAAATAAAGCCCCAGGAAATGATGCAATATCAAATGAGGTATTTCAGCAAGCAGATATAGCCCTGGACAAGCTCATTAGCCTATGCCAAGAAATTTGGAAGATAGCTACCTGGCAAATTGGTTGCAAGAAATCCCTATTTGTTCCCATTCCAAAAACATGATCCAACATAGTGTAGCTATTATTAAAAAAAAAAAAATCACATGCAAGTAAAACCTTACTTAAGATTATTGTTGTTGCTATTAGGTGCCATCAAGTTGCCTGTGACTCATAGCGACCCTTAAGATTACACACACACACACACACACACACACACACACACACTCTAGCTCGAGTAATAGGTCAACAAGAAACTGCCATAAATTCAACCTGGATTCAGAAGAGGCTGTGGAATGAGGAATATCACTGTTTATCTTGGAAGGATCTTGGCTATAAACAAAGAATACCAAATATTTTCCTGTGTTTTATTGTCTGGACAAAGGCATTTGACTGTGAGGGTCATAACAAATTATGGATAACACTGAGAAGAAAGGAATCCCAGAGCCCTTAATTATGTCCATGCAAAAGATCTATCATAGACCAAGAAGCAGTTGTCTGAACAGACCCAAAGAGTACTGCACAGTATAAAATCAGGAAAAGTATTCATCAGCATTGAATCCTTTCTCCATAACTATTCAATCTGTGTGCTAAGCAAATCATTCAAAAAGCTGGACTATATGAAGAAGAATGCAGAATCAGGATTGGAGGAAAACAGCTCAACAACCTGCCTTACATAGATGACATGATCTTGCCTGTAGAAAGAGAAGACACCTTGAAGCACTTATGGCAGAAGATCAACAGGATTACATCTCAACATCAAGATAACAAAAATCCTCACAACTGGACCAATAGAAAACATCATGATAGATGGAGAAAAGACTGAAGCTATCAAAGATTGCTTTTTAGTTGGATCCACAATCAACATCCATTATAGCAGCTGTCAGAAGAAATAAGAAAGCAGAAATCAAAAGACCTAGGGAAGCTCTGGTGGCCTAGCGGCAAGAAGCTGCACTGCAATCCCAAAGGTAGGTGGCTGGAATCCACCAGATGCTCTGCTGGAGAAGGAGGGACAATCTCCTCCTGTACCAGTCAGATCCGACTAGACGGTACACACATAAAAAAATAATAAAATAAAAATTTAAAAAAAAAGAAAAGAAATCAAAAGACCTACTGTATTGGGAAAATGTGCTGTCAGACATCTCCAAAATTCTAGAGAGCAGGGGTGTCAGTTTAAAGGCCAAAATGCACTCTGTCCAAGCCATGGTATATTCAGATGCTTTGTCTGCATCTGAAGGTTGGGCAATAAAAAATTTAAAAAAAAATTTAAAAAGACTGACGAACAATTGCTGCCTTTGAATTTAGTCTTAGAGAAGAGGACTCCGTAGACATCCACAGGAACCAACCACTCATCCTAGAGGAAGAGCAACCAGGGTGCCCTTTTGAAGCAAGGTTGGTGAAACTCCATCTCACACACTTAGGACACGTTGTCAAGAAGGGCCAGTGCAAGGACATCATGCTTGGAAGGATTCAGGGCCAGCAAGAAAGACGACGACTCTCAATGACACAGACTACTGGCACAGTGACTACAACAATGGTTTCAAGCATGGTGGAGCTGGCTCAGGATAGACTAGGCTCAGATCTGCTGTTCACAGGGTTGCTGTAAGTTATGTAGAGTCAATAATTCCTAACAACAGCAGTGTCCCTTAAACTGGAAGGCACTTAAAAGAGAGTGGCTGAGACACTGGACAGTAGCACACCAGTGGCTGAGCACACCAGTGATCGTGGAGATGAAGCTGCCCTTGAGACCCACTGCATGTTGGACTGCCAGAAGTCAGTGCCCACCATAAGGCAGCAGCAACTACCACCACCTCCACTGACCAAGGACAAATGTGAAAGACCCTAAAGTAGGCAATCCAAAAAGGCATATCTTAGGGATATAACAGTCTGACCACATATGAATCTGTGCTGATTTGATCATATGGAACTTCAGGTAATTATATCCTAACCTAAATTGCTTCCTAGGCCGAGTGCTTCTGTTTTTTTGTCTCAAGCTGTATGTAATTCATTCCTCAGTTCAAGTCTTTTTATTTCAGGTTTTGTACATCTAAACACCCCTGCACTGTCCAGTTAACAGGGCAAATCTGTAAAATTTCTTCAGCCAGTATCAGAATTGAGAGGCCACTTCTTCTCCTTACTGAAAAGCACAGAGCACATATGTTCACACACATTACAAAAATAATGTTCTGGTGGCCCAGTGGTAAGAGGTTGCACTGCCAATCCAAAGGCATGAGGTTCAAATCCCCCAGCTGCTCCACAGGAGAAAGATGGGCAATCTCCTCCTGTGCAATTAACTGCCCCGGAAAACCCACTGGAGGGTCAGCCGAGTCAGTTCCAACTCGATGATACCTAACAACAACAACATCATCTACAAAAGTATCTTCATTCCACAGAAGAAGTATCCAAAGTCATTTACCTAATGATTTCTTTTATTAAAGGTGAGTCATAAACTCCAATGGCCCTAGTGGTAAGAATCTGCACTGCAATCCCGAAGGCATGCAGTTAGAATCTGCCAGTTGCTTCACGGGAAAGAGATGGGCAATCTCCTCCCGTGTGATTAAATGCCTTTGAAAACCCACTGGAGGGTCAGTTTTGACTTGATGGTACTCAACAAACAACAACAGTCGTAAGTAAAATTTCGCCCCTTTGATTCACAGCATTCTTGGCCAAATTACACTGCTATTACCAAAATAGGAAAGGAAAGGGGTTAAAAAGGAAAGCTGCTCCTTAACTGATACACAACATATGGTTCTTAACAAGAATCCATACATGCACATTATATGGGGTCAAATTCTAACAGTGGATAGTACTATTCAAGATTAATGAGGCTGCTTGTAAATGACTTCATAGTTTACTTAAGTAATAATTTTAAAAAAACAAACAAACCACTGCAATGCAGAGTAATCAGATACTTGATGATCAAGACAGAGTGCAACAAAGAATTATTTTTCTTTTTTAAGATCCAGCTCAATGCTGCAAGGAAGATGTCTAGTTATGATATGACCAAAGCTGTCAATCATGCCAAGGAAACACTGTTGCACTGCAGGGAAGCATCACACTACAGTTCAGGGCGAACTCCAGCACGCTGCTTTTTATTGTATAACCCAAAAGTAAAGGATTCTTTTTCCATTTTTAATTGAATTTTTTTAAAAAATCAGGTTGTATGAAAATTTAAATATTAGGCTTGTAGCGTTTTTTTTTAAAAACAGTCATACTCATTTATCTATATATTTACATTTGTGGTTTTGCACCATAAAAGTAGAACTGAGCAGTTGCAAAATAAACCATATGGCCTATAAAGCTGAAACTATATAGACTATTTTATCCTTTAAGGAAAAGTATCCTGCTTTAAGGGAGGAGAACAGAGGCTAACTGCCTCAGTTTAAACTCCAGTGCTGTCACCTAACACGGCCTCTGTTCATTTATTTGCAAAACCAAGTCAATTACAGTGCCTACTCTTGTAGAAACATGGTGAGTCGTAAACGAAAAACAAAAAGGAGGCATTCAAAAGAGTACTTGAGGGAGCTCTGGTGGCCCAGTGGCAAGAAGCTGCACTGCAATCCCGAAGGTGTGTGGTTTGATCCACCAGATGCTCCACTGAAGAAGGAAGGGCAATCTCTTCCTGTGCCAGTGGGATCCGATTCGACAGTATTCAACAAGAAAAAGAAAAATGAGTACCTGGCATACAAAAAGCCCTTATCAAATATCAGCTGTCCGGATTATTGTATAACACATGTTGCTATGACATGGAAACCTATGTCACTGGTATTTCAAACATCAGCAGGGTCATCCATGTGGGTAGGTTGTAGCAAAGCTTCCAAATACAGACAGACTAGAAAAAGAGGCATGGTGACAGATTTCTAAACATTAGCCAATTAGAACCTCAAGGATTACAACAAAATACTGCATCAGAGATGTATTCTATCTCCATCCCTGTTCAATCTCTAAACTGAGCAAATTATCTGAGAAGCTGGACTCTATGAAGAGGAATATGACATTAGGATTGGAGGGAGAGTCATCCATAACCTGTGTTATGCAGATGACACAACCTTCCTTGCTGAAAGTGAGGAGGACTTGACATACTTGGTGCAGAAGATCAAGGAATGCAGCCTTCAGTATGGACTATGTCTCAACTTCAAGAAAACAAAGATTCTTACCACTGAACCAATTGGCAGTGCCATGATGGATAGAGAGGAGACTAAAACTATCAACAGCTTCATCTTGCTTGGATCTACAATTAACACCTTTGATTCCAGCAGTCAGGAAATAAGGAGATGCACTGCATAGGGAAAATCTGCAGTCAGGGATCTTTCTAAATTTCTGAGGAGCAGTGATGTCATTTTGAGAACTAAGGTGCATCTTATTCAGGCCATAATCTTTCTGATTACTAGCTATGCATCTGAGACCTGGAAAATGAATAAAGATGACGAAAGAATTGACACCTTTGAGCTGTGGTGTTGGAGAAGAGCACTGACCATCCCAAGAATGACCAAGAGAACGAATAGATATGTCTTAGAGAGGGTGCAGCCAGAGTGCTCTTTGGAGGGAAGAAGGATGCGGCTTCGGCTTACGTACTTTGGACATGTTGCTAGGAAGTGCTATTCCTTGAAAAGAGACATGATGCTGGGAAGGACGGAGGGTCAGAGAAGAAGAAGACCCTCAACCAGGTGGATTGATAGGGTGACTGCTGCAATGAGCTCTTGTGTGACAGGAAGCGTGAGGACGGTACAGGATGGAACTAGGTTCAGATCTTTTGTTCATGGGATTCTATGAGTCTTACTCGACTTGAAGGCAATACAGTGCTGTAAGATTAGCCCTCCAACTTGGAAGACACTCAAAACATGTATAATCAGGAAGATGGTCTAGCTCTGGATAACGTTGCATTCTGTTGTACGTACTGTTGTTGTTAGGTGTCACTGAGTTGAATACAACTCATAGAAACGCTATGAACAGCCAGCTTGAACCCAGCCCTATCCTGTGTCATCCTCACCATCTCTGACACATTAGAGCCCACTGCTTAAATCACTGTGTCAGTCAATCACATCACATGAGGTCACCACATATCAGAGCAGATCTGACAACATCTAGAACTGGGTGATGCACCAGGACTTTGTAAGATGGGGGCTCTTGTTCTGGGTTGTCGGAAGTGTGGAATGTTGGGTTGTCTGCTATGATGTAAGCCTCATGTTTATTGCCAACAAGACCTTCTGGAAGACCTTTGTATTTAAAAGTCGGCTGTTATTACATTTTGGAGGAAAATCTTCTAAGTCATACAGCACTCTTCTCACAACTTGCTGTACTGAGGTCATCTGGGTTTCCTGTGATGCTGGGTTTCCTTGTGGCCTTGGGGTGTTATATACTGTAACAGTTCCCCATGGTGGACAGGGTTTGGTGGAGCTCCCAGTTTTAAGACAGGTTTGGAAGCAGGAGCACCATCCACTGGATATTCTATGAACTTAGAGAAATGACGATAACAGCAAGGCTTCAGGTCTTTTGTTCATACGGTCACTATGAGTCGTGTTTGACTCAATGGCAATCAACAACAACAGCAAGCATTATCTAGAACTGCTACTACTTCTAGCTGGGGACTATCTGATGTGTTTTTCAATGTAAATGTGGACAAAGTGGTTAAATTTCAAATCACTGACCCAAATCTATTAATCCCGGTACCACTGAAGTATTACAAGACAAGAAGAAATGAGGAAAATATGAAGACAAACAGAAGGAATAGAAATAGTGAGCAGCTTAGGAGAGGAAAGGGCTGGGGCGTCATCGTGCATTATATGTTCCACTGCCAACTGTAAGGTCAAGAGTTCAAATGCATTAATGGCTCCACAGGTGAGAGACGAGAAGTCTCCTCCCATAAAGATGTACGGCCTCAGAAACCCACTGCAGTGTCGTTGGGAGACAGAACTGAACCTATGGCAGTGGGGTTTGAGTTTTGGTAAGAAAGGGGGACGAAAAGTCAAAGGAGCCCACTCAGCAGAACCGTAGGTGGTCTATTCAAAGAAGAAATACAAATTAGTGTCATTTCATCCATAGAAACTGATGCAATAACTTCTGTGGGAAGACTGGATACTAATCACCATGTGGAAGCTGTCTCTCTGGGGGGGAAATTCTGAATTCCACAGCAGTGACTTACAAATGAACTGCGGGTCAAGGCAATTTTTAAGTTGGGAACCTCCTGTATTTTACATTCCTCCGCAAATGACAAGTTATGGCTGCAAGCATTCCATGTCGTCCTATCACTGGGAGAAGCTAATTACGTGGAGACACTATGTGAGGACCCTGTGCAGCTCAGGGGCTGCTTCTAAGGGGACCCCACAGGAGGACGAGGATAATCTCTTATCAACAAGATTGCATTTGGCTCAGAACAGCACTTGCTTCCTAATGCTAAGAAAGGGTAAGGGGAACACACGGTTTGTGAATAGAAGACAAGTTCATTCACCCAAGATTGGCATGCGTGATAACTGGGAGGTAAACATCTGTTCATAAAAGACACACTTAATCTACAAGTGAGATTAAGAAATAATCCCTACCCACAGACTTACTTTTCTTTGGACATCTTCTCTAAGCAAAGAAGAGTTCTTGCCTTTGCCACAAAACTTTTAAAAATCACACTCCCCCAGTTTCTCTCATTTTTTAAATTTTTTTTCATTTTTTACAGCATATTCTTCCCATTTAATTTTTTTCTCATTTATTCATTGTTGCACATTTTCTTCCCTGGCCACTCTTCCCCCAGTTCGCTTTTCTCTTTGAAAAGAAAAAAAATAATCTTTCATTGTTATACAATCCCCGAACCCCCTAAATCCACAGTTCACTTAACTCTGCATTTCTTTTTTGGGAATCTTGTCATAAAAATAATACTTAATCATATATTCCTTTTAAACAGTCCTCTCCCTCATCTGTTTCAATGCAGTATACATTATTTATCCCCTATTTTCTTAGGTTCACCCAACCCAATGTCAGTGGCACTATGTAGTATTTATCCTTTTGTGACTGAGTTATTTCACTCAGCATAATGTCCTCCAGGGTCACCCATTTTGAATAATATTTCATGAATTCCTTGTTTTTCAATGCAGCATAGTATTCCATTGTGTGAATATACCACAGCTTCTCTATCCATTAGCTTGTTGATGGGCACTTAGGTTGTTTCCAACTCCTTGCTATTGTGAACAAAGCCACGATAAACGTGGGTGTGCATATATCTGCTTGGGTGGTGGTTATGGTTTCTCTGGGGTATACTCCCAGTAGTAGAATTGCTGGGTCAAATGATATTTCCAATTTCAACTTTTTGAGAAAGCACCATACCTCCTTCCACAGTGGTTGAACCATTTCACACTTCCACCAACAGTGAATAAGGGTTCCAGTTTCTCTGTAACCTCACCAGGATTTGTTGTTTGCTGTTCTCTGAAATTTTGCTATTCTTACTGGGGTGAGATGATACCTCATAGTTGTTTTGATTTGCATCTCTCTTAGAGTTAGGGATTTTAAACACTTCTTCATGTGTTTGTTCACCATCTGAATATCTTGTTTGGTGAAGTGTCTGTTCATATGCTGTGCTCATTTTGCAACTGGGTTGTTTACCTTTATCTTGCTGCACACTCCCCCAATTTCTCTTATGTTACTATTTCAAAAAGTCTAGAGAATCCCACACACAGTGTCTTTTATTATCTTTCAATTCCACTTTTATCAAGCAATTATCTTTATTTCTCCACATTCCCTCCCAAGCTTCAATTCTAGGATTCTCACTATTTTGTATGGTTTATTATGTTTATGGTACATTTTTCTGCAGAAGTTAAACACGCACAGAAAATATCTAAGACACATGATATGTCAAAATAACACACAAATCCTCAAAGGGAGAAAAAGGCATCATTATCCAAGTGATTGCTGAAAACTTGGCAGGAAAAGGAGAGTGATTTAAAGTAAAGCATCCAAGAGAGTCATTAAGATGCTCTAGAGCTGGAGGTAAAATGTAAAAACTTACTGAGAATGTAACTGCTGGGAGAGTCCCATCGAAGGCTTCGGCTTGAGGGTCAAGGTCATCTGAGCTACAGGGCTGCCTCTCGGTAGAGCATCTGCCTTCTTAGATGAAGTGTACTTCAATGGTGGCTCAGGAGGGACCCTCTTGGAAGCAGGGGCAGAACCCTGCCCTCCAGATACCATGGTGGATGAGGTGTCTTGAGTGGCTATTGTCTCGCAGGCTTTGCCCTTCGTTCCTGGCTTGCACACACAGAGCTGAGGGCGCAGACACATCCCTCCATTCTGGCATGGTGGAACACAGCTCGCTGCAGAAAGACAACAGGAAACAAGTACACTTCACTTAGCCTTCCAAAGGGATAAGAGTGACATCAGAATGTTCCCCAGTAAGATAAAACGAAACTGAGAGACTGAAAACGATGATGATGATGATGATGATGGTGGTGGTGGTGGTTAAGTGCTAGTATTCATTAAAAGTGTCCTACGAGATAGGCTCAGCATTTGTCCGTTTGTCATGCTGTGCTGGCTTGCATGTTGTGATGCTGGAAGCTACACCTCTCACAAATACTAACAAGTTCATCAGTGGTGGACAAGTTTAACAGGATCTTCCAGATTAAGACTAGGAGTAAAGGCCTGGCAATCTACTTCCAAAAATTAACCTACTGGATCACAACAGGACACTGTGGAACTTACCTGCTTTGGACACATCATCAGAAAGCACCAATTACTGGAGGGTGGACATCATGTTTGGTGCAACAGAGAGTCAAGAGAGCTCCAGAAAGGCCTTCCGTGAGACATAGTAGCATGGCAGCCACAACAATTACCTTGAATATACCTACAACTGTGAGGACACTGCAGGAGTGAACAAGACCTCATTCAGCTGTGCAAGAGGCACATGTGAGCCGGCATTAGCTCAATGGATGACCTCTAGCTCTCCTTGTGCCCAAACATGGGACTACGGTGTATGAACACATTTAATTCCCCAATAACTATTTTAATTATCTATTTTGTTTTTACCAGGAGCTCAAATAACCTAGTGGATAAGGAGGTGCACTGCCAACCCAAAGGCAGATGGTTCAAATCCACCAGTGCTCTTTGGAAGAGACAGGTAATCTCCCACGGGATTTACAGTCTCTTGACAACCCACTAGAGGGTCATTTCTGAATCTACGGCCATCAGTAGGGGGACTGGTTGGATATTTCATCCAAATCATAGATGAAGAGACAGACATTGAGGTTAAGTAACTTGGCAAAGGTCCACAATTATTGATAAGTAGAAGAGGTGAGATCTTAACATGTGATCTGGCTCCAAAGCCTAAATTGTCAACCACTTTATCATAACCACCTTCCAGAAATGCCTCAGAAACAAAGGGGAAAATCTGAAGAAAATGTTTTGCCATTATTGTAAGTGTATTCTATAACTTAAGCTCCAAGACTTGGGGGTGAGGGAAGCCCACGTGTAACCCCCAACACCAAGAACTACTACAGACTTCATTCAGGTTTGAATAGCACCTGAAGTTGATGGTTTTTAAAATTTAGTCCAACTAATCTCTTTACCAGTGTAGAAAGATGACTGACTATAAACCCGTTGTTATTGTTGTTCTTAAGTGCCATCTAATCGTAGACAACTCATAGCAACCCTGTGAACAAAAGACTTGAACACTTAGAAACTTTCATCGCTTCTCCAAGTTCACAGTTTCTGGAGGCAAGCTACTTAGTTTATATAAAACAAATTTTTTAGTT
>NW_006399769.1:26643807-26655918 GCF_000299155.1 Elephantulus edwardii
ATAATATTATAAGAAATAGTATAGCAAATTTTTTTATAGTGAAAAAGAAACCCCCTCTTTGTCTTCTACTTGCTAAAACTAATGGACAGTGAGTATTTAGTCAGTATCCTCAGGGAACCACTATGTCTGTGGGCTGAGTTGACGGCAGCAGGAATATGCATCAAGACAAGAGAAGACCGACTTTTAGCACAGGCGAGGTCATGGGAAGGGAGCTCTGGTGGTTTGCGGTTGTTCAGATGCCATCTAGGTGAGTACAACTCATAGGGGCCCCGTGAACAACATATCCAACCCTGTCCTACCCCTTACCATCCTCACCATCTCTGATATACTCAAGCCCACTGCTGCAATCACAGCATCAACCCACTTGGTTGAGGATCTTCCTCTCCTTCACCATCACTCCACCTTCCCAACCATGATGTCCCGCTCCAAAGAATAACATCGCCTGGCAACATTCCCAAAGTATGTGCTTTGGCTTAGTGGTAAGGAATTGCACTGCTGACACTAAGGCACAGTTGTTCAAATCCACCAGCTGCTCCGTGAGAGTAAGATGAGCACTCCTGTGTGACTGACAGCCTCTGAAAACCTACTGGAAGGTCAGCTATTAGTCATTATAAACTCAAGGACACATAAAAACAACAAGGTCATGGAACCAGCCCTAGTGGCAGGATGGTTAAATGCTCAACTGCTTTAAAAAACAAAACAAAACAAACAAAAAAAAAACACGGCAGTTTAAGCCCACTGAGCGGAAGAAAGGTGCGGTATTCTCTTCTGTAAAGATCCTAGCCTAAGAAACCCTATGGGGCAGTGGCTACTTCGTACAATAAGGTCACAATCAGGTGAAATTAATTCAGTGGCACATAATCACAACAACACGCCCCATGCAAGTTTACTTACGTTTTATTAGGAAATAGTATATTGTTGTTGTTGTTTGTTGTTGTTGTTGTTGTTGTTGTTGTTGTCAGGGGGCATCAAGTATGATTGATAGTGACCCAATAAACAACAGATCTGAACACTGTTCCATCTTTACAATCTCTGATACACTCGAGTTCACTGCTGCAGTCACTGTCTCAATCCACTTGGTTGAGGGTCTTCCATCTCCTTTGCCATCCCTCCACCTTCCAAGCATGATGTCCTTCTCCAAGGAACAGATTTTCCTAGCAACATGACAAGGAGCGCTCTGGCTGCAGCTTCTCCAAATATTCTGTTTGTCCTTTTGGTGGTCCACGGCATCTTCAATTCAGGACAGGGTGCTAGCTAACATGAGAAGCTCTAATGGCTTAGTCAGTAGGGGGCAGTGCTGCTCACCTCTTGTCAGTGCAAATCCACCAGCAGCTCTGTGGGAGAAAGATGAGCAATCTCCTCCTTGTGCAATTTACAGCCTCAGAAACTGGCCTGAGGGTCAGCTATGAGTTGGTTCTGACTCTATTGTTGTTGTATCTCATATGTGTCATCGAATCACCTACAACTCATAATAACCCTAAGTACAATAGCTTTGAAGGCTTCTCTGTCCTGAGCCAGTCTCACTGATTCCAACACATCCACACCCATTGCCCCAGTTACTGAATCAATCCATCTCATCCAAGGTCTTCCTCTCCTGTGCTGTCCTTCCACCCTTTCAAGCATGATTTTCTTCTCCAATGACCAGTCCCTCCCGGCCACGTGCCCAAAGTATGTGACATGGAGCTTCAAAATCCTAGCCTCCAAGGAGAAATGTGGTTTTACCCTCTCCAAGATGGACCTATTTGTTTTCTTGGCAGTCCATGGTATGTTCAAGACTCTTGTCCAGCACCACAATTCAAAGGCATATATTCTTCTCTGTCATCCTTAGTCATTGTCCAGCTCTCTGATGCACAGCAAATAACTGCAAAGACCATGACCTAGAACAGGTGCAGCTTTGTCTCTAGACAGGCATTGTAGCTTCTTGGTACTCTAGAAAGGTCCCTGACAGCAGATTTACCTAATGCGATTCATCTTGTGATTTCCCAACTGCTGGTATCAAGAGTATTGATTGTGGAGCCAAGCAAAGTGTATCTGTTAACAACCTCAATCTCTTCTCCATCCATTACGGTGCTTCCAAGTGGCCCTACAGTGAGAATCTTTGTCTTCTTGAAATTGAGCTTTAATCCATATTGAAGACTACAGTCCTTGACCTTCTGCAGCAAGTGCTTCAGATCCACCTCCGTTTCAGCAAGCAAAGTTGTGTCATCTGCATATTATAGATTGTTGATGAGTCTTCCTCCAATCCTGATGCCACATTCTTCCTCCTAAAGCCCAGTCTACCGAACGATCTGTTCTCCATATAGATTCAAAAGGTATGGAGACAGAATGCATCCTTGATGCACTACCTTCCTGATTTTGAACCATGCAGTGTTTCCCTGCTCTGTTCTGAGGACTGCTTCCTGGTCCAAGTATAGGTTTCACATAAGCACAATCAAGTGTTCTGGGATTCACATTCTCCTCAAGGTTAGCCATAATTCATTGTAATCTACACAGTCAAATGGTTTTGCATAGTCAATGAAACACAGATAGATATTCCTCTGGTACTCTCTGCTTTCTGCCAAGATCTATATGACATTGGCAATAATGTCTCTAGTGCCACAGCCTCCTCTAAACCAAGCTTGTATTTCTGGTAATTCTCTGTCAATGTACTGTTCCAGTTGTTTCAGAATAATCTTCAGTAGGATTTTGCTTGCATGTGATGTGAGTGATATTGAGTGATAATTTTCATACTCTGTCAGGTCACCTTCTTTTGGAATGGGAATAAATATGGATCTCTTCCAGTCAGTTGGTCAGGGAGCTGTCCTCCAGATTTCTTGGTACAACCTGGCAAGCACGTCTAGCGTAGCATCTGTTTGTTGAAATACGTCAAGACGTTTTGAGGTTTTTTTAATATGATTCCTTCAGTTTCATCTTTATTGATTCAAGTATATCTATTACCACTACCCTTTGCCCCAGTCCACTTTTAATTTAACTCATAGTCATGAGTCCAGTCATAGTATTAAATTTCCCTGGAAGAATCAGTCTACAAAACCCCCACGAAAGAGAAGACAGCAGTAAATTTCACATTGCAATCAACCACGACCCCAAAACCCTGGAGACTACTGATTCCTCTAAAAGAGAAGATATTTTCCCCACACTATTATATTATGGTTCCTATTAGCTACAACAAATGACGGTAAAACATGCCTGACCAGCAGAAGGCCATGTTGTCGTTGTGTACTGTTGAGTCAGAAACTACCCACAGCTGATCCTCCAGCGGGTTTTCAGAGGCAATTCATCTCATGAGAGGAGATTATCCATCCTTCTCCAGAGGAGCAGCTGGAGGCCTCCAATTGTGTGCCTTCAGGGCTGCAATTCAGCTTCTCGCCACTAGGCCACCATAGCTCCCCACAGAAGACCACACAGGCTGACAAATATTTTAAAATTGAAATTGAGAAACTGTGGCACATTCACACTATGGAATACTATGCAGCACTCAGGAGCAATGATTTCTAAAAATACTATGTAACTTGGGAGAGGCTGGAGAGCATTATAGTGAGTAAATTAACTCAAGCGCATTAGGACAAGTACTGCTTTAGACTCATTATTGAAAAAATAGAAAGATAACTAGTAAGATGTGTACAAAAGTGCAAAGGGGGAAAGGGAGGGAAGAAGAGGGCTGAGGGTGAGGAAGGGGTAACTCACGAGGTTACAGAGTTCAGTGGGCAAAGGGAGGGGATGAAGGAATTAAGATTCAGTGGAGACTTGAAAAGGCCAGGTAAGGTGGGGATGGATCAATGGTGATTAATTTTATAAAACACAATGTATGAAAATTATCATATGAAACACAATGTGAATGGAGCAATGTATGAAATACAACATATGTAAACAAAACACAAAGCATACAAATTTAGTACGCAAACCAATACAAAAATTAAATTTAAAGAGTACAAAGTTGAGATTCTTTAAAAAATTTCATTTTAAAAAACTGAACCATCTCCTTAAGTGACCTGGGAGTCTATTACTTAACTTTGACCTCTCCAAGTGCAAGTGTTTGGAGGATGGGAAGGGCAGCAGCGGCCCAGGCCCTTCCCATATTATGCTTCTGGGACCCAAACACCAAAGCTCTGAGCTTCTGAGGTGTGGGATTCTAATTTCATAGTGCTTTCCTGGGCAAACTCTGGCGGGCTCTGCGATGCAGGGGTCCCTACTGAGCGGTGGCTATTTCTGGAATGTGACGGGAATGGAAATAGACTCCTCCCTGGGAGAACAGAAGCGGATCAGCTCTGGAAGCTGAGCCTCTGCCAGAGATCCCCTCCCCACCCGGGGCACTTTCATGTATACATTCTCGTCATGCTTTCAATTAGAAACATGTTTCCGTTCAACATCTGAGAATGATTTCCGCCTCGCCTCCCTCCCAAGGTGTACTGCAAGTGGCTACTGATCTATCTGGAAAGTCGGGCTGCAGCAGGGGGACCGGCGCAGCCAGAGTGTGCCATGCGCTGGGAGGACAATGGTCTCCCTGAATGAATGGGATCCACAAAGGACTTTAGGCTTTGTTGGTGGTGGTGGTGGTGGTGGTACTAAGCCATTTATTACATCATAAAAAGTCCTTGGTGTCCCGAATACTTGGCTATTCTTTTCTCAACTCTTCAAATGTTAAATCTAGTGAGTGAAGGGGTATTTATTGTTGTTCTGTGCCATCAACTACAACTCCTGAACAATAGCTCAGCAGCCTGTGCCAGCCTCACCAACTCCAAGGTGCTCAAGCCCATTGTGAGTCACTGTGTTCATTCACCTTTTTTGTGGATTTTTTTTAGTATATATTATTTATTCTGGTATAAACAAACAAGACAAGAAAAAAGCATTCCTACTTCCATCCACTCTGAAGACTTATTAATCTTGAATAAATAATCAAACATACTATAAAGTTATTACACTGCAATTGGTTTAAAAAATAAGTAAACTTTAAAATGTTTTCTAGTTAGTTATCAATTTCCATTGAGGCTGGCTGGCGGTAGATTTTCCAGTCACCTTAGGTGTTCATCCATCTGGTGGAGGGTCTCTCTGAAGTCCACCTTTCCCAGCATGATGTCTTTATCCAAGAGTAGAGGGTGGTGATGCTGTGTACCTTTGAGCGGAAGCTGAGTCACAGCTGACCCTCCAGTGAGTTTATAAAGGTAGTTAAGCACACAGGAGACTGTCCATCTTTCTCCAAGAAGCAGCTCACGGTCTCAAACCATGTGCCATTGGGCTAGTGGTGCATCTCCTGACCACTCGGCCACCAGAGCTCCCTGACAGTAGAGGAGAGCATAATAAACAAGAATAACTTTCAATTGCAAAGAACTCACAAATATTTTCTCCTAGAGGCAGGCAGGTGGCCATGGTCCACAGCAAGGTGCACTGTTGACCCAAAGGCCGAATGTCTTTGGTGGTTCAAATCCATCGGTGGTTTCATGGGAGAAGGACAGGCAGTCTGCTCCCGTGAAGATTTACAGCCTCAGAGACTCGAGGGAGGGTCATTATGCACTGGAACCAACCTGACAGCACTGACTGGCTGAGTGACGGAATGAAAACATGAACACTACATAATAATCAGGTGACCTCAAGCTGACCCTCACTCCTGGCAACTCCATGTGTAACAGGACAGTGTTTCACAAGGTTTTCAGCGGTGAATTTTGTGGAAGGACATTACCAGGCCTTTCTTCTTCACCATGATTTCTCAATCCATTCAACTGTGGTTGGACCTCTGGGCTGTTTACATGTTTTTGCTTAGGTCCAACCTCTCCACGAGCTTCTGGATGCTTAACTATCTCATCCCTCGGGAGTCACAGCATAATTATTCATAACAGTATAACTATATATGGCACCAATCTATATACCAATCAGTATAACTATATATGGTACCAATATATGGTATCAATCTATGGTACAATTCCTTTTTAAAGGAAAAGAAGGTAATCTAAAAGTCAATTTTTCTTCCTTCATCCCCAGGGCCAGCTGAAGCATGGAGAGCAGGAAGGCTAGGCTGAACGGATGGAGAGACATTCCCTCACTGCCAGGAAAAGCCCTTCATCTGACTGTATCCCCTGAATACCACGATGCAGAGTACAGTACTCTGTATGGTACTCCAGGGTGTGATGTCAGGAAGGTAGATCTCCAGGCCTTTCAGCTAGTAGTCCAGCCTACCCATATGTGCCACCCAGGGACTTCTTTTCTGTGGAACATTTGCAGGAAAAATAGTGGTCCTCGTGTGCCAGCAAAGATCATTGGTTCTCAATGTGTGGCCCAACATCCAGCAGCAGCAGCACCACCTAGGAACATATTAAAAATGTTTGGGAGCTCTGGTGGCCTAGGAGGGAAGGAGTTGCACTACCAACCCAAAGTCAGGCAGTTCAAATACACCCGCTGTTCTGCCAGAGAAAGAAGCACAAGCTCCTCCCATGCTTTTCACAGCCTCTGAAAACCTGACGAAAGATCAGCTCTGAGTAAGTTCTGACTCTACAGCATTTAACAACAGACAACAAACGAATCATTTGTGTTAACAACTGAGTGCTTAGTCTTGGTGTTACCAAGCCTCCTTTCTCTCACTAAAAAAGCAACCTTTGGGGTCACCCCAACCAAAATCTACACCAACCTCACCGGCTTCAAGTAGCTCCAACTCATAAAAAGTGGCTATAATCCAAAGGTCAGTAGTTCAAAGACAGCAGCTGTGCCATCAGAGAAAAATGAGACAGTCTGTTTCCAGAAAGATCCCATCCTTGAAAACCCTCTGAGGCAGTTCTATTGTCTTGAAGATTGCTATGAGGTGAGTGGGGCCATCTTAGTCTGGTTAAACCTGTGGCCTTGCTCCAGGTGATTCTGACGCAGGCTCAGGTTTGAAAGAGTCTGATGCCCAACATTTGGAAATTGACATTCTTCCACCAGCAAATGCCTGAGGAGTTACAGTTTTATAATTGTAAGTACAATGTTTTCACAGAGTAATTGCTTTTATTTTGCTGACTTCTGGGCTGTGAAACAGGTGTTGGCTTTACCTGGCCCTCTGACTTAAATGCAAAAGGGGGTATATATTCCATGTGACCAAATTATTGGGAGGCCTCTGGACCCCTTCCAGTACCCTATCCATCTGTTCCCCTCTACTCCACTGTCAATGTGAAATTGTAGGTACTTAAGAGAAAACGGTTATAAATTAGGTTTTAAAGTGTATGGAATATTATAGATATTACCATTGTTGTTGTTGTTATGTGCCATCGAGTCACTTGCAACTCATAGCGACCCTATGTACAACAGCCCTAAATTCTGCTCTATCCTGTGCCAATCGCACTGCCTCTGACACACCCATCCCAATTAACCCAGTCACTGAGTCAATCTACCTCATAGAGGGTCTTCCCCTCCTGAGCTGTCCCTCCACCTTCCCAAGCATGATGTCCCTTTCCAAGGCCCTCTTCCTCCTTACAAAATGTCCAAAGTATGTCAGACGAAGCCTCAGAATCCTTGCCTCCAAGGAGCAGCCTGGTTTAACCCTCTCTGGTTGAATCTGTTTGTTTTCTTGGTAGTCCAGGGTACATTCAATACTCTTCTCCAGCACCAAAGGCATCAATTCTCCTTTTATCCTCCTTAGTCACTGTCCAACTCTCTGATGCATAACAAGTGATTGCAACGACCATGGCCTCTATCACGTGCACCTTAGTCTCCAGAGTGACACCATTACTCTTCAGTACCCCGGAGAGGTCCCTAACAGCAGACTTTCCCATTGCAACACGTTCTTTTATTTCCTTGCTACTGGTGCCAAGAGTGTTGACCGTGGTGGAGCCAAGCAGACTAAAGTAGTTAACAATCTCAATCTCTTCACCATCCACCCTGACGCTGTCAATTGGTCCAATGGTGAGAATCTTTGTCTTCTTGACATTGAGCCTTAGTCCATACTGAAGGCTGCAGTCCTTGACCCTCTGCAGCTATATAATTATAATTATATTATATATTATTTATTTATTATATAATTATATTATATTTTTTATTTTTATATTTTATATATTTAATTATATATTTTAATTATATCATTAATATGATATATTTATTCAATAACTAATATTATATATTAATTATATACTTATAGATTATAGATTATAGTTAGTACATGAGGGGGGTAGGTCCCAAGCTTTGCTGCACATCAGGTCACCTGAAGAAATAAAATCCATCTGTGAATATTGTGCTGCTTTTAAAAAAATCACCTATTTAAGACCAATTTGGTCAACCTTTTCCCTAAAGCAAAGATGAGAAACTAAAGGCAGAGGAGGGAAGGAAGGCGAGGGATCAAAAGCTTTTTTAACAGAAATGGTACAAGAAATGAGAATGTGGACACACTGTGAAAATATAATCAATGTCACCAAGTAATATGCACAGAATTGTTAAGTGGGAGTCTAATTTACTGTATATGTTCACCAAAAACACAATAAAATCTTATTCATGGAAAAAAGTAGTCACAATAATACTGATAATACTTTTGTCATACTTTGTTCCTGAAAGATTAATTACTTGGATCAAGGATGAGATACTTAGACCTTCCTCATTAAATAGTAATTGTTGCTGTTGTTGAGTATGAAAGGACTCACAGCTGACCCTCAGCAGCATTTCAGAGGGGGAGGAGAGATCCCAGCCTTCTCCTGCAGAGCAGCATGGCTTCTTAACACTAGGCCACTAGAGCTTCCCTACTAGCTAGCAGAGGAAGAGAGCTTGGGATTATGGCTACCCTGCAAATGTACCAGCTAATTATCTGACCAGGGAGCTCTGATGGCCTGGTCCACAGAGAATTACACTGCTAACCCAAAGGTAACGTCTCTCTAGTGGTTTGAATCCACCAGTGGCTCTGAGAGCATAAGACAGTCAACCTCCTTCCATTTGATTTACAGCCTCGCAAACCCATTTGATTTACAGCCTCGCAAACCCAATAAAGGATCAGTTATGAGCCTCAAAGTATGTGAGGCAACGCATCATCATCTTCGTCTCCAAGGAGCACTCTGGCTGCACATTCTGGCAGTTCTTGGGATCTTCAGCACTCTTCTCCAAACACCACAGTTAAAAGGCACCAATTCTTCTATCATCTTTAATCACTGTTCAGCAATCAGATGCATAACAAGTGACTAAAAAGATCATGACCTGAATTAGACAAACTTTAGGCGTCAAACTGACATAACTGCCTTTCAATAATTTGGAGAGGTCTCTGACCACACACCTATCTGGCACAATAAACCCTGCCCTCTTTAACAAAAATAAAAAAATAAAAAAGATCACCTGGGAAGATTTTAAAACCTCCCAAGTCCCAGACTTAATTCTAGACCAATCAATTAGTCTTGCTAAAATGCTGCTTTTGATGATGGGCACGGGTGGGGGGGACAAACTTCTTTAAAAAAATAAATACAATTTTAATTTAATACTGTTTTACTTACAAAGTTCGTATACACTGCTTTTCACACCAGACCTTTCCCATTTCCTTTACTACCCTCCCTCTACCCATCAAATTGTGCAACCCTATGATTACCCCCTGGCCCATACTCACCCCTCTGCTCCTACCCTCACCCCCACTTTGGATCCTCAAACACATTTTACTAGTTATCATTCTATTTCTACAATAATGGTCTTATACGGTATTTGTCTTTATGTGAGGACTGAGTTCACTTGGTATAATGCTCTCCAGTCCCTCCCAAGTAGTGATTTTCAAAATAATAGCTCCTACATGCTGCATTGTATTCCATCATGTACCATAATTTCTCAATCCATTAAATTACAGTTGGACATTTAGGTTGTTTTCATGTTCCTGCAATGGCGAATAATGCTGCTATGAACACTGGTATACAAATCTCCTTTTGTGCCTCAGTTCTCATTTTCTCAGGG
The DNA here is from genome assembly GCF_000299155.1 of Elephantulus edwardii. Lineage (NCBI taxonomy): Eukaryota > Metazoa > Chordata > Mammalia > Macroscelidea > Macroscelididae > Elephantulus > Elephantulus edwardii. The sequence continues at coordinate 26,653,678 of NW_006399769.1, forward strand.
TGTATTCCAAGCAGTGGAATAGCTAAATCATATGATATTTCTATTTTCAGCTTTTTAAGGAAACATCAAACTGCCTTCCAGAGTGTTTGTGCCATTTTACAATCCCACCAACAATGTGTAAGAGTTCCTATCTTGCCACATCCTCTCCAACATTTATTACTTGCTGTCTTGTTAAACTTTCCCACTGCTATTGGGGTGAGATGGTATCTCATTGTGGTTTTTATTTGCATCTATCTTACTGCCAGCAATTTGGGACATTTCTCATGTGTCTGTTTGTCATCCGATTATCTTCCTCTGTGAAAAGTCTTTCCATCTCTTTTGCTCATTTTTTAATTGTGTTACAAGTCTTTTTCTTGTGGAGGCCAGTTAGAATTCTGTAAACTTCTGGTGTGAGACCCTTGTCTGAAATGGTGTTTCCAAATTTTTTTTTCAGTTAGTATGTTTTATTTTCACTCTGTTGGAAAATGTTTTTGATGAGCACGGGGATTTAATCTTTAAAAGGTCCCATTCATCAATTTTATCCTCTCCAGATTATAAATTTCTGGCTGTATTTGGCAGTCTCTTTATATCCACAGACAAGGCTAAGTTTGATCCCAGTTTGTTTCTTATGAACTTTATGATGTTGGGCTTCACTCCCAGGTCTCTGATCCACCTTGAGTTGACCATCTTTCTAGGTTCTCAACTCTGTTTCATTGGTCTATGCTGGGAGAACTTCTCAATCATAATAAAATACCCCGAGAAAATGAACTGCTAATTCAAGGGCTATGGAACATTGTCTTGGGGGATATCAAAGTCATCAGACATAACAAAGTCCACAAAGACAATGTTCTACACATCCTTCTTGGTGAGAACCAACTTGAGTCTTAAAAGTCTGCAAGTAGTCACCTAAAATAGGCTGATAGGGTTTCCAAGAGCTTTTTATTTAGGAAGTAGATGGCCCACCCTGCTTCCTAGTCTATCTTAATCAGGGAGCTCTACCAAAATCCATCCATGATGGGAAACCCTTTTGGAATTTAACACACCAATGGCAAAGATTTCAGTATCACAGCAACCCCAAGTTATCACAATGCAGCGTAGTATTCCATTCCAGGTCAATATACCACAGCTTCTCTATCCATCCATTTGTTGATGGTCACTTGGGTTGTTTCCAGCTCTTTGCTATTGCGAACAAAACTGCAATAAACATGGCTGTGCATTGCCATGATCTTTTCATCATCTGAACTCTTTCCCATTTTAATCAATCGCTTCCAGATTCCTCTGCACTGCTGCCTATCAGTGTTCACTGATTAACAAAGTTCTCTCTTTTCTCCAGCTAAATTATAAACCTGAAGATCAGTTAACTGTCTTACACAGAACTTAGATTTAAAGACATCCATACTCTGGAGGTATACTGGGCTATGTGATGAGCTGCTAACCCAAAGGTTCGTGGTTCAAAGCCACCAGCTGCTCCACTAAAAAAAGAGGGATTTTTCCTCCTGAAAAGATTTACAGCCTCTGAAGCCCAATGGAGGGCCACCGTGAGTCTGAAACACCTCACGGCAATGAGTGGGTAAAGGAAAGGTACCAAGAGACGTCTCAGTTGATCACACAACACCATCTACACCTCTGGGTTCAGTCTGCATGTTATTCATTCTCCAATCCTTCAGAGCAGATGTTTTCATCAAAAGCAATACTCAAGTATACTTTGTCAATTTGCAACATTTGCTCACTATATTCTAAAGAGAGCTGCACAGTCTCAGAAGCCTCGGATTCAATGTAATTTAGAACTCCAGAGGGTTGTGGACTCAAAAAATTCAATGCCACTGAGTTGAAAACAACTCAAAGCTGGACCCTCGCAATTAGCTTTCTGAGGATGTAAAAAGCACAGGAGGAGAATGCCCATCTTTCTCCCTCGGAGGCACTTGTGGAGTCAGATTACCGGAGAACAACAGCCTCTATGTTAACAGCGCATTCCCGACGGACTAAGCCACCAGAGCTTCCTAGAGAATGTGGCAGTTATGAGCAGACCGGGCAGGGACAAGGAGAAGGAAACATCACTAGGGACTGACAGGGGCTCTGACAGGTCCCTAAACTTCAACACAAAAGCAGGTCAAGGGAATGAGCCCAAAAAGGTCAGGTGAAGAAGGATGGACAGAAGGAAAGCTTCACCAGGAGAAGATAACATAGATGAATGGGACCTACTAAGACTCAAATCCCTATGCACATCCAAAAACTTCTCCAGTAGGGTAAAAAGGGAAGCCA
>NW_006399769.1:26657218-26674614 GCF_000299155.1 Elephantulus edwardii
CAACAATGAATGAGTGGAAGCCCAAAATCTCTGTAAATGTTTATGAAAATTAATAAAATATAATTATAGAAAAAAAAAAAGACGGAAAGCTTCAGACACTGACACTTGGCTACAGCAATAAAGGGGCGGGGGCGGGAATGTGTGGGAACCTTCAACAAGCCACTGAACAGATGATCCAATAAAGGGCATCCATTTAGGAAAGCAGAGTGAATGAACTAACTAGCCCCTCCTCTCCAAACACAAGCAAGGATATAATACTGTGATGCCTGAGGGAAGGTACATAATGGAGGTGAGCCGTGATCTGCCAGAGGCACTTTGCACAGCCCGGCCATCCTGAACCGAGTCAGCAGGAGGGTCTTGCTGAGCTGGACAGAGGACAGGCTGAAGTGGCAGGAAGGTGCCTGTGCGCACATGCACACTCACACACAGGGGCTCTCAGCATCTCTGATTACCCAGCTGCACAGGTACGGGGGGTGCGGGGGGCGCTCCACAGGCTCAGAATAACGAGCCAGCAGCATCTGTGAGCTACAAATCCACAGAGCTTAAAATAAAGAAAAGACAGGAGCAAATGTAACAGAGACTATTTATTTTGGGTAGTAGGCACAAAGATGTTTATTATTGTACCCTTTGTACTTTCTGGGATATTTTATCATTTTTTCAAATCATAAAGGGTTTGTTATTGTGGTTGCTATTGTTAAATATCCCAATAAAAGACAGCTGTCCACTGAAGATGCATCACACTCATCTCATGACCGTTGGATGACTGGAGGTGGAAGTCGGGCAAAAGTGGAACATATTGTCACAGTATCAATTTGCAAACACTGGGTTTGCAGACTGTCAAAGGGCAAGATCGTGGAAAACAAGTCAGGCCCCAATCCTCCTCTATCCCTACAGTCTGCTGAAAATATTTTCATCATTTCAAATAGTCAAACATAATAAATTCCTAATGTTTTACCCCTAAGGATAAATATTCTTGGATTTCTTCCTTATTTAAAACCTCCTCTAGTTTGACCAAAGAGCCCTGATAGCACAATGGTTAAGTACTTGGTTGCCATCCAAGAGGTCAGTAGTCCAAATCCATGAGCCTCTCCACCAGAGAAAGAAGTGACCATGTGCTTCCATAACGATTAAACCAAACTGACTGCAATAAAGTCCTTCCAACTCAGTCACCCTATAGGACAGAGTAAAACTAGCAGCCCCATGCATGCCTGTAATCTTTACAGACTGGCATCTCTCTCTATGGCAGAGCAGCTGAGAGGTTTGAACCACAGACCTTTGAGTTAGCAGCCAAACACTTAACCAATGTGCCACTCCTTAACCAATGGACTCTTCTGTGGCAGCCCTAACCAGCCATACAGGGTTGCTATGAATTAGAATTGAATCAACAGCAGGGGTCTAGCTTGATAAATTAATCCCAAGGCTCTTCAGAAGGTCAGTGAATGTATTTTTAGGAACCAACCCATGCCTCTATTGCTTTTAATTCTAAAAAAAGTATCTTCAGTTATATTTAAAACTTGCCCGAGCCCACACAGGGCAAACAGTGTGACTCTGCCCCTCGGCTTTCTATCCAAACAAGTTGCAGCATGTCTACTGCATGTGTCCTGGGGAGAAATGTGAGTCTAACTGTGTCTTCTGTGATCAGAGACAGCAGGTGAGAAACTGCTTCGCTGTATGTATCATCACAGTAATTCCCAGCTGCCCTTTGAAGTTATCCAGTAACACTAAGTGGAATCAGATCACAAGAAACATAGCATGAGGTCACACATTTTAGTGCAACTCTGTCTGCTTCTGTGTCAAGCCCAAATCATTGCTTGTACTTCTGCTGTAAATGTCTCTGAGCCTGCTTCCTCCATAATCTCTAATGGAAACCAAATTAATATTGTATCCCAATGCTTTTTCTACGCGGCCTTGTGGAATAAGAAAGGATTCCACATAATGGAATTATCTAGATGGATGAACCATGTCCCATCAAGCACCAATGCATTTAGTTACCCTTACAAATGTGTTTGATACTTTTGAAAATTCACAAGAAACACTGCAGCACTATAGAGAAGTGGGAAGGGGGAAAGGAGAGTTTCCTAAGTGCACACAGATGCACACATTTTATTGTTCTCTGTCCTCCCTCTAAATCAGGCTGTCACTTGACACAGGCTCTCACAACCACCCTTTCCTATCCAGTTTGCTTCTTTCAATCTGCTCTCAGTGACAGTTCAACCATGCACGGTTAAGTATACGGATGGTTAAGTTCAAATAATACGGTACCTGAGTTGGAAACGTGTGCAGAACCACATGGTTGTATCTGAAGTATAATGCCTCTATATCCAGTGCATGCCCTGCCTCTACCTTCACGTGCCTACTTCCTCAAGAGCTGAGTTCTGGAAAATTGAAGTTCTTCTCTAAGCCTAAGCTCAGCATTTGGGGCATACAGCCATTTGATTTCATTTCAAATTCATAGGAACAAGCTGGGGCCACACACTTCTCTGAACGTCATCAGTGAGTTTAACAACACTAACGGAGCTCAGTAGAATTAAACTGGAAGAATCTGGTGTGAAAAACAATGTATTCAATTTTTCTAAATAAACTAGTTGTTGTTGACTGCCTTCGAGTCAAGCACCACTCACAGCGATCCTATGAACAAAAGGCCTAAAGCCTTTCTATAACTAGCGACACTTATCAAAAGTTCATTGCGTTTCCGGAGGCTTGTTATTCTGAAAGTGGGTGCCACTCTTGCTTAATTAAAAAAAAAGAAAATGGGCTCTATTGGTTCAGGACCCGCTTTTCAAAGACATCAGGCTTAAGGAGGCAGAGAGAATTCACATCACATTCTTTAATGCAAACATACTTAAAATGTATGTTGTGCTTGAAAATCAAGAATGAGACACTGGTGCCACATTGCTGTGATGGACAAGATGATTTAGTGGATGTAGTAATACATGGAAGACATACAAGAGAGACCTAGTAACACGTGTGCAACAAGAGAGACCCACTTTTACACTGCCAAGAGCACACAGACTAACCTAATATAATTTTTCTGAGAAGAAATTGGTTATATTTTAGTATCTAGCCCTAGAAACAGCTGTGCCTTTTCTATCTGTCATTCTGCATCTAGGAAACTTTACATTCAAATATGTCAACTGCAGTATTACCATCAATGTAGTGATGCAATTATAAGCATCCCCAGAAAACAACAGGGACTAGATTTGAGCCATAGAATGCTGTATAGTCATTAGAAACCATATTCAAAACAGATTTTTAAGCACAAGGAATGATGTTTATGATGTAATACCAAATAACAAAATCCCCTCTCTCTCCTGAACACGCTCCAGTCACCCTTGCACCCCTACCTTGCCGTCAAGTCTGATCTCGCCAGCATTGTCAGTGAGGTCAGGCTGTCAAAGCAACGAGCATTCGCGATCCCCTTCCCTCTGGACCAGACAGCGGCACTGGCCACAGCTGATCAGTCCTTCTTCCGCATCACTGTCTTCACTTGGCTCCTGAGGTCTCACACCCGGCCAGCGTTGGTCCTGTCCCAGCGCCAAGCCCCTTTCAATCTCCCTTCTGGATCTTCCTTCTCTTCCCAACCTCAACATGTTAAAATTCCCCAGGGCCTGATCCTTGGACCCTTCGCCTAGTGATCTCATTCCATCTCATGTCTTTGATTTCTAGCCAGTCTGCCCAAATTTAGATCTCTGGCCTTCATCTACTGCCTAAGCTCCAGATTTCCAGAACAAGGATATCCCACAGGCCTCTCAAACGGAGCTCACCTCTACCCATTCCTGTTCCTCTCTTGCCTTCATCTCTCTAAAAGGGACCACCACTCGTGGTCTACCAATCTGTGGTAGCATTTGAAGTTTGTTCCCCTCACACCTCAACCTTTAACCCACCCCCAAATCCTGTTAGTTCTGCATTAAATACATTCTGAATCTGATCATTTCTTCACCACCTCTAGTCTCCCAGCCCTCCTCCTGGCTATCGGTCCCAGACTGTCTATTCTCATTGGATGGATCTTCTTAGAACAAAAGTAAGTATCACATTTCTCCTCTGCTCCAAATCCTATGCTGAATGAACTAAGTCAGTCCCATAAAGACAAATACAGAATGAAACCATTATTGTAGAAATAGAAAGCTAACTAGTGAAATGTGTATGAGGATACAAGGTGGAGGAAGGGTAGGAGCAGAGGCGTGAGGATGGACAGGGGGGTTAATCATAGGGTCGCACAATTTGGTGGATGGAGGGAAGGGTGGGTAAAGGAAATGGGAAAGAACTGGTGGACACCTGGAAAGATAGGGCAATAGTGAGCACTGTTCAATGTGGATTGATTTAATAAAGTATAATGAATCAGAATGATTGTATTAAACACAATGTAAATGAAGGATAATATGAAACACAATATATACAAACTGTGTAAGCAAACCAATACAGAATAAAATTTAAAAAAAAAAACTAAAATATCAAAACAACTGATATCATCTCACCCCAGTCAGAATAGCAAAATTTAACAGAACAGCAAGCAACAAATGCTGGCGAGGTTGTGGAGAAACTAGAACCCTTATTCCCTGTTGGTGGGAGTGTAAAATGGTGCAACCACTGTGGAAAGTGGTGTGGCGCTTTCTCAAAAAGTTGCAAACAGAGACATCATTTGACCCAGCAATTCAATACTGGGAATATACCCTAAAGAGACCATAACTCACATCCAAGCAGATATATGCACACCTATGTTTATCATGGCTTTGTTCACAATAGCAAGGAATTGGAAACAACCCAACAAACGAATGGATAGAGAAGCTCTGGTATAGTCACACAATGGAATACTACGCTGCATTAAAAAACAAGGAACTCATGCCATATTATTCAAAATGGGTGACCCTGGAGGACATTACGCTGAGTGAAATATCTCAACCACAAAAGGACAAATATTGCATGGTGCCACTGTTGTAGAATGGGACTGATATCAGGGTTGGGGTAAGACTGAGAAAAACTGGATAAATTATGTATACTGCATTGAAACAGATGAGGGAGAGAATAATTTAAAAGCGATATATGATAGGGTATTATGGTTATCACAAGAGTCCAGAATTAAGGTTGCATAGTGGAGTGTACTTGGGGCAGTGGGAGGGGTGCAGGGGGGACTGTATACCAATGAAGGAATTTTTCTTTTGCTTTTCAAAAAGAGGAGTGAACCTGGGGTCGGGGGGAGGAGGGCTGGGCAGGGAGAAAAGTGCAACAATAAATGAATGAAAATCCAAAATCTCTATGAATGTTCATTAAAATTAATAAAACAAAATTTTTAACAAAACAAACCCTAAAATAAAGCCCCTTTTTAACTCATGAAATCCAAAACCCACACATCTACAGCTTTCATGTCCCTGCCCCCTCTCCTACCTCACTCTTATATTTCAGTCAGAGCACCTGTCTATTCCTTAGACACATCAAGCCCACTGCCCCTGCATGGTCCCTGCACTGTCTATTCCCAGACACATATCCTGGTTCCCTCCCTCTCATCACTCAGCCTCTTTCTGGATACCACCAACTTAGCATTTAAATGTTGCTATAACAGAAATACAAATGGCTGGTTTTAAACAACAGATAAACATTCCCTCACAGACCAGACATCTAGAAGCCTGAATCCCAAGCACTGGCTCCAGGGAACGTGCTCCCTCCAGGAGCTCTAAGAAAAGGGACTGGTCCCAGCTTCTCTGGCCCCGGCGTTCCTGACTCAGTTCCCTGGAAATCACCACATGGCATCTATCTTTCCCCAAGTTGTGCTCACTTTTGCGCTGATTTAGCTCTTTTCACATCTCAAAACTGACAGGGTTTAAGACACATTCAAAACTAACATGCTCTCTCATCAATAAAACAAAGAAAGCTTCACTCCCAAATGAGATTATATCCATCTGTTCAGCACGATTCCCCCACCCCCCAGTTTGTTCGGGTTTTTTAAAATTCTTTTATATTGGTTTGCTTACAAAGTTAGTATACATTGTGTTTCACACTATTCTTCATTCACATTGTGTTTCATACAATCATTCACATGCACTACGTTTTATAAAATTAAAGGCCATTGGACCTTGCTCATCATTACCCTGTCTTTTACCTAGATCTTTCCTATTTCATTCCCCACCCACCCACCAAACTGTACAATCCTGTGGTTTCACCCCTACCCATCCTCACCCCTCCCCTCTGCTCCGCCTTTGTGTCTCCATATGTATTTTACTATTCTTCTATTTTAACAAAAATGGTTTTATGCAGTATTTGACCTTAAGAGACTGAGTTAGTTCAGTCAGCATAATGCTCTCTAGTCTCTTCTAAGTTACGTAGTTTGGTTGTGGGCTTTTTTTTTTAAAATCAGTGCTGCTGAGTGCTGCACGGTAGTCCATTGCTTGAATGTACCACAATTTCTCAATCCATTCAGTGGTGGTTTGACATCTGGGCTGTTATGAACATTGGTGTGCAGATCTCAGTTTGTGTCTCAGTGCTAATTTCCTTGAGGTATATTCCTAGTAGTGGAACGCTGAGTCATGTGGAGTTCAATAGATATCATCCACTCTCCAAAACAGCAGCTTCTTTGCCTGTGTTTCTTTATTCTTCCTCATTTTCCTTCAAAGCATTTACTATCACTGGCTTTAGATCTATTTATATCTATTCACCTTCTGTTTCTTCCACTAGTTTAAGTTTCCTATGGAGAGTTCTATTGACTATGCAAAAGCATCTGACTATATGGACCATACCAACTTATGGCTAACACTGAGAAGAATGGGAATTCCAGAACAGTTAACTGTGCTCATGGTAAACCTATACCTAGACCAAGAGGCTTTGTCTAAACAGAGCAATGGAACACTGCATAGTTAAAATCAAGAAAGGGGTCGAGGCTATATCCTTTCTCCATACTTATTCAATCTGTATGCTGAGCAAATCATTTGACACATTGGTCCTTATGAAAAGGACTGTGGTATAAGGATAAGAGGAAGAGTCATCAACAACCTACATTATGCAGATGACACAACCTTATATGTGGAATATGAAGAGGACTTTAAGACTATTGCTGCAAAAGATCAATGACTACAACCTTCAATATGGATTACATCTCAACACTAAGAAAACAAAAATCCTGACCACTTGGCCAATAGGCAACATCTTGATAGATGGAGAAAAGACTGAAGTTGTCAATTATTTTGTCTTGCTCAGATCAACAATCAACATCCTTGGCAAGACATCAGAAGATATGGTGCACTGGGAAAATCTGCTGTCAAGGACCTCTCCAAAGTTCTAAAGAGCAATGATGTTAAATTAGATACTAAGATGTACCGGATTCTCTCAGGGTATATTCCAAGCAGTGGAATAGCTGGATCACATGGAATATCTATGTTCAGGTTTTTGAGGAAGCACCAAACTGCTTTCCAGAGTGGTTGTACAATTTTACAATCACACCAACAGTGTATACAAGAATTCCTAACTCGCCACATCCTCTCCAACATTTATTACTTGCTGTCCTGTTAAACTGCCACTGTTACTGGGGTAAGATGGTACCTCATTGTGATTTTGATTTGCATCTCTCTTAATGCCAGTGATTTTGAGCATTTCTTCATGTGTCTGTTGGCCATTCGAATGTTCTCCTCTGTGAAAAGTGTTTGCCCATTTTATAATTGGATTATCAGTCTTTTTCTTCTGGAGGTCCAGGAATATTGTAAACTTTTGTTGTGAGAACATTGTCTGAGATGGTACTGCCAAATGTTTGCACAGAGACTTGTACACCAATGTTCACAGCAGCATTATTCACCATAGCAAGAACACCGAAACAGACTAAGTGCCCAACTATAATTGAATGGAATGAGAAATTATGGTACATTCACACAATGGAATACTATACAGCATGCAGGAGCAAAGATTTTGGCCTGGAGAGCATTATGCTGAGTGAACTAACTCAGTCTCATTTAGACAAATGCTGTATAAGACCATTATTGTAGGACAGGTATGAGGATCTAAGGAGGGGAGGGAGGAGCAGAGCGGTAAGTATAGGTGGGTGAGGTGGAGGGGGGCTTAATCATAGGGTCGTACAACTTGATGGGTGGAGGGAGGGGTGGGTAAAGGAAGAGAGAAAGATCTGGTGTTAAAAACAATGTATACAAACTTTGTAAGTAAACCAGTATAAGATATATATATTTTTTTTTCAAAAAGGTCAGAAGATGTACTTGACTCAAGCCATAAATTTTCCATTCTTTTCTATGCATTGTAATGTTGGATAATGAACAAGGATGATCGAAGAAGAATCGATGACTTTGAACTGTGGTGTTGGAGAAGAGTACTAAATATCCCACAGATTGCCAGAGAAAAAGCAAATATGTTTGGGAGAAGGAGGAACCAGGGTTGGAGACAAGGACAAGCTTCACCTCACATACTTTGAGCATGTGCTTAGAAGAGGCCAGTCCTTGGAAAAGGAAAACATGCTTGCTAAGGTAAAGGTTAGTGGAAAAAGAAGAACCTCAATGAGACAGATTTATACAGTGACAACCACAACCTCAAGAATCTCAAAAAGAAACTATTTTGTTTGCTGCTTCTTTTCTTAGGCCTAGAACATTTATCCCATAGACAATACTCAATAAGTAACTGAAGTAACTGTTGATTGACTGAATGAATGAGATTAAAAGAAAATAAACTTAAATACTAATGTTATTTACCCACAAGTGATGTGATGAGAGTACACAAACTATTAATTTTAACCTATACTTGGACCAGGAAGCAGTCATCAGAACAGAGAAAGGAAACACTGCATGGCTCAAAATCAGGAAAAGAGTACATCAGGCATGCGTCCTTTCTCCAAACCTTTTCAATCTATAGGCAGAACCAAACTTTCAGGAGCCTAGACTTTATGAGGAGGAATGTGGCATCAGGATGGTAGAAAGACTATCAACAATCTGCATTATGCAGATGACACAACCTTTCTTGCTGAAACTGAGGAGGATATAATGTGTTTACTGTAGAAAGTCAAGGACTATAGTCTTCCATTCAGATTGAAGCACAACAGAAAAAAAAAACCCAAAGATTCTCACCATTGAACCAACGAGCAACATCAGAAAAGATGGAGAAGAGATTGAGATTGTTCACAATTTCAGCTTGCTCATTTCCGTAATAAACATTCTTGGCACCAGCAGTCAGGGTATCAAAAGATGAATTGCATTAGGAAAATCTGCTGTCAGGGACTTCTCCAGAGTGCTCAAGAAAAACAAAAAAAATCAGTTTTTCAATCTAGAAACTAAGGTCTAAGCCATGGTCTTCGTAACTACTTGCTATGCATCAGGGAGCTGGACAATGAATAAAGATGACAGAAGAATCTGTGTGGTGCTGGAGAAGAATGCAAAAGAATAAACAGGTCTGTCTTGCACAGGGTGAAACCAAATTGCTCCTCGGAGGCAAGGATTTTGAAGTTCTGTCTCACATCCTTTGGGCATGTGGCCAGGAGATACCAGTCCTTGGAAGACATCATACTTGGAGGAGTAGAGGGTCAACACAAGAGACAAAAACCCTCGAGGAGATGGACTGACACAGTGACTAGGGTAATGGGGGTAGTGGTGTCGGAGACAGTGAGATTGGCTCAGTATAGGACAGAGCTCAGAGCTATTGTACATAGGTAGTTATGAGTCACAGTCAACTCAACAGCACGTAACAACACCAACTATATTATACTTTCCAGGGTTTCTAAAAAGACCTATCTTTACTTTCATGTACTGCAGAAATTACAATGCTTTTTTAAAAGTATGTGTTAATTCATTTAGGGCTAGTTTAAGCATCACTTAAGGAAATCTGGGGAGTTCTGCTACTAAGTCAACAGCCACAGCTCTCTGGCAGTTTGAATCCACTGGCTGCTCTGTAGGAGAAAGGCAGGCAATCTCCTCCCTGTGGACAACGGGAGGGACTCTCCTCCCCCATGATTTACAGCCTCAGAAACTCAAAAGAGGGCCAGCTATGAGTGGGCACCAACTTAAAGGTGAGATAAAGAAAAGAGACAGAGATTTTAAGGGTTATAATTTCCACGATTTAAACAATACCTAAGAAGTACTGAAAACCAGACCTTTTCTATTTATATGTGAAACAGATCATTTGGGAGGCTGGACTTTATAAGAAGGAATGTGGGATCAGGACTGGAGGGAGATTCATCATGCAGATGACACAACCTTACTTGCAGAAACTCAGGAGGACCTGAAGCATTTGCTGTAGAAGGCCAAAGACTATAGTCTTCAATATAGATTGAATTCAGCATCAAGAAAACAGAGACTCTCACCACTGGCCAACTGGCAGCACCACAACAGATGGAAAAGAGATTGAGGTTTTTAACAACTTCAGTTTGCTTGGTTCCACAATCAACACTCTTGGCAACAGCAGTCAGAAAATCAAAAGACAAAGTACTCTGGGGAAGACTGCTGTCAGGGACCTCTCAAAAGTACTGATGAGCAATGATATCAGTTCAGAGACAAAGATACATACTCCTGATTCAGGCCACGGTCTTCATAATTACTTGCTATGCATCAGAGAGCTGGGCAACAAATAAAGTTAACGGAAGAAGAAGTGATGCCTTTGAGTTGCGGTGCTGGAGAAGAGAACAAACAAGTTCATCCTGGTAAAGATGAAACCAGGCAGCTCCTTGGAGATAAGGATTTTGAAGCTCCCTCTCATACAGTTTTGGCATGTTGCCAAGGAGTACCAGTCCCTAGAGAGGGACATCATGCTTGGAAGGGAGGAGGGACAGCACAGGAGAGGAAGACTCCACTGTAACTGAGATAGACTGACACAGTAACAGGGGTAAAGGAGGTAGGCGTGTCAGAGATAGTGACCCTGGCTCAGGACAGAGCAGAGTTCAGAGCTATTGTACATAGGGATCAATAGTCTTCTCCAGCATCGCAACTCAAAAGCATCAATTCTTCTCTGTCACCTTTAGTTATTATCCAGCTGAGTGGTCTTGGTATGCAGTATTTGTCTTTTTGTGATTGAGATATTTAACTCAGCATAATGACAGCAATTCTTAAGGTTAAGTTATACTATGTGACCAAGGATAAGGAAATCCTGCCATGTCTGAGCTGTTCCTTGCTAAAATAACAACTGTGGCAAATGTCACTGAGGCCTGACTTATCATTGTATAGTACAAACAACACACAGGCTGTGCACACAGCCCCTGCTACCAAGACTGCAACAATTAGACTCTCACACCAAAAGAGCAACAGCCAGAGACTCACTGTAAAATATACAGCCAGTACTCTGAGAGAGAAAACTAGAAGGAATCCACAGAGCTGACACCTTCATTTACAATCCAGCCACCCTCTGGCTATTGGTTTTATTGTGAAAGTAAGAGTAATGGCCTTTAGAAAAGGGATTTGAAAAGAACATTTGGTACTGTTTGAAGTGAACAAGCAAAGGTAGCTTTGCAGGCCTAATGGATAAGGAATTGTCCTGGAAACACAAAGGCAAGTGGTTTGAATCTACCCACGGATCTGTGGAAGAAAGATGAGCAATTTCCCAAGAGGCATCCTATGTGGTTTATAGCCTCTGAAAACCCACCAGACGGTCAGCTATGAGTCAGCTCCTAATTTATGACAATGAAAAACCACAACAATATGTAAAATTAAAATTTTGTAATTTGTTTTCATTCATCTAATGAGAGAAATTATTTCCGTAAACATTCTGAATATAAAGTGTGTTTCATTCACCAGAAGATTTTGCCAAAAAGTGATAAGACAAACCACACTGACTGGGAGATCAACCTTAGAAATCATACACCCAACAAGAATCTAGTCTTATAAACTGTGACAACTCAAAATAATGACAAAGAACCCAACCATAAAATGCGCTAGAGATCTGAACAGATGTTGCACTGTTCACCACAGTGAAAAGGTGGTAACAACCTAAATGCATATCACTAGATGTACAGATAAACTAAACGCAGTACACAGACACCACAGAGTAAGAATAAGCCAATGGTATAAAAGTCTTGATACATGCTATTTAATATGATGGAGCTTGAAGACAATATGCGGAGCAAACTAAGCCAATTACAAAAGGCAGAGCAACTCCTTACCACTAAGCCACCAAAGCTCTAAATATATATAAAAAACAAATCAGAGGACTAGAGTAGGAACCTAATGTGTAGTGAATACATGATAATGAGAAAGAAAATACTAAGAAAGGAAGACAAGAATGTTTACACAATTTGAGCAACACAATCATTGTCAATAACTTGTACAGGTATAAACTGTTAAAATGGTGTACATTCCACTGTGTAATTCTCAATAACGACAAATCAAATGGATAAAATAATAAAATGTCTTTTATTCTTATTCTTATACTGTATTTCTTATAGGAAGCTGTGGTAGGCTAGTGGCAAGAAGCCATGCTGCAATCCCAAAGGTGCACAGTTTGAACCCACCAGCTTGCTCTGTGGGAGAAGGACGGGCATTCTCGTTCTGTGTGATTAACAGCCTCTGAAAACCTGCTGGAGGTTCTTCTATAAGTCGGTTCCGACTTGATGGTACACAACAACAAAACATACTTCATGTCTCTCTATTCATTAAACGGTTTGATTAATCTCTAAGATCCTTTCTGCAATCTCTGATGATCTCAGAAGTAAAAAATGTTTACAATGAACATAAATTTATATAATATTGTGTACCATCAATTCAAAATCAACCAACAGCTGGCCCTCCAGTGGGGTTTCTGAGGCTGTAACCTGCATGGAAAGAAACTGTCCCTCTTTTTTCCATGGAGTGTCTGGGGGATTCAAACAACAAACCTTTGCAATGGCAGTGCAATTCCCTACCACTAAGCCAGTAGTGCTCCTTACTGACATATTAAGAGCAGGAATTACAGCCTATTTTTAATTGAAGTTATTTAAAAATAAATGTCCTTTTCTGTGTAAACACTGTATGAAACTTGTTAACAAACAGATGATGGCTCTACCATACCAAATCTTAAAAAGTTTTTGTTTTCTAAGTAAACAAACTTCTTGAAAAATTTCAGGAAGTACTATATGAATGAACAAGAGCCAGTGGTAATGGAGGAAGAAACTGAAGCTGCACTGGCAAAAAAAAAGCCCCATAAATCAATGAGATACTAACTGATACATTTCAACTAACAGATACAGCCCTGAATGTGCTCACCAGTCTATGCCAGGAAATTTGGAGGACAACTATCTGGCCAACTGGCTAGAAGAGATCCATATTTGTTCCCATTCCCAAGAAAGGTAATCTAACAGAATGTAGAAATTATCAAACAATATTACTAATAACACATGAAACCAA
This sequence comes from Elephantulus edwardii, assembly GCF_000299155.1. Classification (NCBI taxonomy): domain Eukaryota; kingdom Metazoa; phylum Chordata; class Mammalia; order Macroscelidea; family Macroscelididae; genus Elephantulus; species Elephantulus edwardii. Next base: position 26,670,502 of record NW_006399769.1, read on the forward strand.
AATACTGCTGAAGATCATTAAAAAAATGGACAGAACAGTGCATAGAAGTTCAAGTAGAATTTAGAAGAGGTCATGTCAGGTAGATGGATCTTGGCTCAAAGTAAAGACTACCAGAAGAACATCTATTTGTACATCATTGATTATGCAAAGGCATTTGACTTTGTGTGGATCACAACAAATTATGGCTAACAGTGAGAGAATGGGAATCCCAGAACATGCAATTGTACTTATGTTAAATCTATACCTAAATGAAGGCACTGATGTGTGAACAGAGCAGGGGAACACTACATGGTTTAAAATTAAGAAAGAAATGTGTAAGAGTTATATCCTCTCTCCATACTTAGTTAATATGTATGTTGTTGTTGTCAAGTGTCATTAAGTTGTAACGACTCATAGCGACCATATGAACGAAAGACCCGTACACTTGTATAATTTTCATCACTTCTCCAAGATCACAGAGTTTCAGGAGACAAGCTGTCTCAGAAGTGGATGCCACTCCTGCTTCCAAGCCTCTTTCAATTTGGGAGCTCCACCAAACACTGTACGCCATAGGTAACCATTATCACATTTGACACATCAGTGTCACAAGTGTTTAGCATCACAGTAACCATGAGTTACCTCTGTATAGCAAATTGACAAACCAGTACTATACCACTTAGAAGAACGTTTGACCAAAAACAATTAAAACCAGGCCCAAGGGCCCAAATGCCTTTTTAAAACAGAGGCCAAATCAAATCAACTCACACCCAGTTGGGAGTAAATATTCCACGCCCAAGCTCCAACCAAACCCAGAGAAGACACTTTTGTAGAATCCAACTGCTCCATTTATCTTCCCAAACTTGATAATATGTATACTGAGCAAATTATTCAAGAAGCTGGACTCTATGAAGAGAAACATGGCATCAGGATTGGAGAAATTCTCATCAATAACCTTACCCAATTCCAAAATGGGCAAAAAGACATGAAAAGAATTTTCACAGAGGAAGATATCTGAATGGTAAACAGATACAGGAAGAAATGCTCAAAAGCACAGGCTGTAAGAGGGATGCAAATCAAAACCACAATGAAGCACCATCTCACTCCAGTAACAGTGGCGAAGTTTAACAGAACAGCAAGTAATAGATGTTGGAAAGGAAGTGTGGGAAAGGAACTCATACATTGTTAGTAGGATTGTAAAATGGTACAATCATTCAGAAAGGCAGGTGTGCGTTTCCTCAAAAAGCTGAACACAGACATTCCATTTGACCCAGCTATTCCACTACTTGGAATATGTTGTTGTTGTTGTTGTTGTTGTTGTTGTTGTGTGCCGTCGAGTCGCTTGCGACTCATAGTGACCCTATGTACAACAGCCCTAAACTCTGCTCTGTCCTGTGCCAATCGCACTGTCTCTGACACTCCCATCCCGATTATCCCAGTCACTGAATCAATCCACCTCATAGAGGGCCTTCCCCTCCTGCGCCGTCTCTCCACCCTCCCAAGCATGATGTCCCTCTCCAAGAACCGGTCTCTCCTCACAACATGTCCAAAGTATGTTAGACGGAGCCTCAGAATCCTTGCCTCCAAGAAGCCACCCGGTTTAACCCTTTCCAGGACAAATCTGTTTGTTTTCCTAGCAGTCCATGGTATTCTCAATACTCTTCTCCAGCACCACGGGTACTTGGAATATACCCCGAAAAAATGAGAACTGGAGCACAAAGAGAGACTTACACACTAATGTTCATAGCAGCGTTATTCACCATCACAATAACATGGAAACAGGCCAGATGTCCAACCACAACTGAATGGACTGAGAAATGATGGTACATTCACACAACGGAATACTATGCAGCACACAGGGGCAATGATTTGCAAATTATTACCTAACTTGGGAGGGACTGGAGAGCATTATGCTGAGTGAACTAATTCAGTCTCACAAGGGAAAATAAAACCATTATTGTAGAATGAGTATAAGGATCCAAGGGGGGTGTGGAAGCAGAGGATTGAGAATGTGCAGGGGGCAGAGATGAATCATGGGGTTGCACAATTTGATGGGGGGGGTGAGGGAAATTGGAAGAATCTGTTCTGGAAAGTAATGTATTCAAATTTTGTAAACAAACTAGTATAATTTTTAAAAAATAACCTATATTATGTAGATGACACAACCTTGCTTGCTGAAAGGAGGACCTGAGTACTTGCTATAGAAGATCAAGGAATACAGCCTCCAATATGCGTTACATCTTAACATCAAGAAAACAAAAATTCTTACCATTGGACCAATAGGCAACACCATGATAGATGGGAAAAGACTAACTGAAGTTGTAAATACAGCTTGTATACACAATCAGCACACATGGTACCAGCAGTCAGATCAGGAGAAATACAGCACTGGAAGGTCTACAATCAGTGACATCTCCAAATTGTTGAGGAACAATGCTATCAGGTTAAAGACAAAGGTATGCCTGATTCTTGTCATGGTCTTTACAATCACTTGCTATACATCTAATATCTGGATAATGAATAAGGATGACAGAAGAATAAGTGATGGCTTTGAATTGTGGTGCTGGAAAATAGTGACGATCCAATGAACTGCCAAATAATAAATATGTCTTAGAAAAACTGCAGCCCGAGTGCTCCTTGGAGGCAAGGATAATAAAGCTTCATCTTACATACTTTGGGCATGTTGCTAAGAGAGGCTACTTCTTGGAGGGCAACATGATGTTTGGGAAAATGGAAAGATGGTGAAAGAGGATTCTCAACTAGATGGATTGACACAGTGACTGCAGCAATGGGGTCTAGCTTCTCAGAAATTGTAAGGACGGTACAAAATAGGACAGGGTTCAAATCTGGTGTTCACAAGGTTGCTATGGGTTAAACTGTACTCGATGGCACCTAACAACAAGAAGGAAACAAACAGGAATAGAAGGGGGGGGGTTAAGATTTAATTCAAATAATTTTATTGTCCAAAATAAGCCATAAATAATTAACGTAGTGTTAAGAGTAATCTGACTAGTGTCTTTTCTTGGAGATAATATTGTTCTTAGATGCCATCACATCAACTCCACCTCCCAGTGACCCTATGAACAACAGATCTGGCCCTTGCCCTCTCCTCATGATCTCATATTCTCCAGCCCACGGGTAACAGTTACTGTGTCAATAAATCTCACTGAGGGTGTTCCTCTTTCTTTGACCCTCCACTTTCCCAACACAGTGTTTCTGTTCCAAAGACAGTCTTTGTCCCTCCTGACAACATGACCAAAATACATGAGACAAAGTTCCATTAGCCTTGCATCTAAGGAGCACCCTGGTACCTCCTGTAAATTAGATTTATCTGTTCTCTTGGCAGTTCACACGACACTCAGTACTCTTCCCAAACATGAGAACTCAAATACACCAATTCTTCTTCTGTAATCCCTTTTAACTGCCCAACTTGCAGATGCATTAGAAGCAACTGAAAAGACCGTGGCTTGGATCCGGCACACCTCAGTCTTTAAGCTGATGTCTTTGCTCTTCAGTTCTGCAGAGGGGTCCTTGACAGCAAATTTTCCCAACGCAATACATGTTTTGATTTCTTGACTGCTGCTACCATGAGTGTTATTTGTGGATCCAAACAATAAAATCCCTGACAACATCAATCTTTTCTCTATCTATCATGACGTTTCTGATTGGCCTAGGGGTGAGGATTTTGTTTACTGGTGTCAGATGTAGCCCATATTTATTAAAGGCTGTAGTCTTTGATCTCCCACAGTAAGTTCTGGTCTTTTTCACTTTCTGTAAGCAAGGTTGTGACATCTGCATAACATGGGCTGTTGGTGAGTTTTCCTCCAATTCTGATTTTACTTTCTTCTTCATATAGCCCAGTTTCTTGAATTATTTGCTCCGTATACAAATGGCATGAATAGGTAAGATAAAAGAATATAACCCAGATGCAAATTTTGCCTGATTTTAAATCAGAGTGTTCTCTTGCTTTGTTTGGACAATAGCTTGTTCATCTAGGCATGGGTTCCACATGGGCACAATTATATGTTCTAGGATTCCCATTCTTCTCAGAGTCAGCCACAGTTTGTTATGATCCACACAGTCAAATGCCTTTGTATAATCAGTAAAGCACAAGTAAAAATTTTTCTGGTATTCTCT
>NW_006399769.1:26675567-26681005 GCF_000299155.1 Elephantulus edwardii
GCTTGGAGAAAGTGCAGCCAGCATGCCACTTAGAGGCAAGGATGATGAAACATCAGCTCATGTGTTTTATGTACAGTTTCAGGAGTCACCAGGAAATTTAGAAAATCCTTTGGAAAGGACATCAAGCTAGGAGGAACACTACAGGGTCAGAGAAAGAGAGGAAGACCTTCAACAAGATGGACTGACACCATGACTGCAACAGTGGACTTGAGAATGGACTTGAACTTGATCATGATGATGGCACTGCAGTACTAAAGACATGTGTTTCAAGGCTGCTCTGTGAGAGAAGGATCGACAGTCTCCTCATGTTAAATTAACTGCCTCTGAAAACCTGCCAGAGTCAGTTATATGTCGATCCCGAATCTGTGGTACAACAACAACAACAATAACATGTCTTTTACTGTTGTTGTTTGTTACCGTGGAGTCCAGTATGAGTCATAGTGACCCTAGACCTGAATCCTCTCCAATACTGTGCCATCTTCTTCACTGCAGACACATGTGAACCCACATTGTCTTATCTTGTTGAGAGTCATTCTCTCTTTCACTGATCATGATGTCCCTTTCCAAGGAATAGCCTCTTCTGGCAACACGCTCAAAGTATATGAGAGGAAGCTTTACCAACCTTGACTCCAAGGAATGCTCTGGTTGCACCTTTTCCAGGACACATCTCTTTGTTCTTTTGGCATTCTATGCGATAGTCAGTGCTTGTCTTCAATACCACTACATAAAGGCATCAAGTTTTCTTCTATCTTCCTTATTCATCATCCCCTCTCAGCTGCTTGACAAGTGATTGAAAAGACCATGGCCTGAATCAGGTCCACCTTAGTCTTCAAACCGATACCATTAATTCCCAGTATTTTGGAGAACTTCCCCCCAACAGCAGATTTATCCAATGCAATACATCTCCTGATCTGATTGTGGATCCAATTAAGATGAAATCATTGACAATTTCAAGCTAGTCTTCATGTTCAAATGTGATTCATATTGAAGGCTGTAGTCATTGATCTTCTTCAAGTCTTTCAAGTTGTCCTCACTTTTAGCAAGCACAGTAGTGTCATCTGCATAATACAGGTTGATGATGAGTCTTCCTCTGATCCTGATGCCACACTCTTCTTCATAGAGTCTAGCCTCATGGATGGTTTGGCAAATACACCAAATATATAGAAGAGGAGAGAGTGCAACCAGGGTGCTCCTTAGAGGCAAAGACGGTGAACGTTTATCTGGCATACTTTGGACATGTTAGGAGGAACAAGTCCTTGGAAACAGATAGTACAGGGACAGAGAGAGAGAGAATTGCATAGCTTCTCACCATCTCAGAGTAGAAAGCAGATAAAATGCCTGTAACCCAGCCCCATGGTGCCTCTAGAATCACACCGCAGCAAAAGTGTGGTGGTTTGTTTTTTTGTTTTGTTTTGTTTTGTTTTTGACTCACAGCTGTGGTACGGGGAATGGAATTTATTAAGGAAGTAAGTTGGAGAGTAGGGAAGGCAAAGAATATCACCCAGTGCAAATCCAGGGTTTAGGCCAACATTCTGAAGGCACAATTCTTAAATTAGTCCAGGCTCCAGTTTCAGTCCAGCAACACAAATTCAAGAAGCCTCTTATTTCCTCAGTTATCCAGCAGGGTTTGCCTCAAAGCAATTATAAGTCAGCTTCTCTTTTAAGCATCTGGCAAGAAGAGCAAAACCTTTAATTTTGGCCAGCACAAATGCAAGAAGCCTCAGGTCACACCTTGCCACAGTTTTCCCCCATCAGTACCACAGTCTTTCCACCACCATCACCAGGATCACGCCACCAGCGACTCACTCTCACCAGAATCTTGCTCCTGTGTCCTTCAAGTCTTGCCCACCATAAGTCTAGCTACTCATTGTGGGAAGCACTCTTTCTCTTAGTCTAGTCCCACCACTATTGCTGATTTGCAAGACCATGTGTTTGCAGTTAAGTAGCTAGAGACCAGAGAGGGCTAAGATAATGGCTAAAAAAAACACTACCTTTAGGGTAACACCACACTACGGCTTGGATCAGGGACACTTTAGTCTTTAAAACTGACATCTTTGCTCTTTAGCACTTTGACAGCAGATTTTACCAGTTCAACATGTCTTTTGATTTTTTAATGCTGTTACCATGGGTGTTAATTGTGGATCCAAGCAAAATGAAATAATTGACACCTTCAGTTTTTCCTTCTTCGTCTTGAAGTTACCTATTGGTCCAGTAAAAATTTTTGTTTTCTTGATGTTGAGATCCATATTAAAGGCATTTTCTTGATCCATATTGAAGGCATATTTATTGCCAAGAAAATAGAGAACTTAGAAAAGATAAGAGTGTTCCACAAGCTTGTGTAGAGATGAGCAGGGTGGTAAGGTAGAGATAGGCCCCAAGTGGCTTAGCAAATGCAGGCTCGTGGTCTCTCTCTTATCTGGGCAGAAGCTGTCAAAGCTTTACTCAGGTACTGCCCCAGTCACTGGTGTGAACTCTCCATGGAGTCTTCTCCCTGGATGATTTACAAATGATTTACAAATGACTGTAATTATTGTTACATTGTTGTTGTTATGTGTTATGGAGTCACTTGCGACTCATAGCGACCCTATGTACAATAGCCCTAAACCCTGCTCTGTCCTGTGCCAATTGCACTGCCTCTGACACACCCATCCTAATTACCCCAGTCACTGAATCAATCCACCTCATAGAGGGTCTTCCCCTCCTGCATTGTCCCTCCACCCTCCCAAGCATGATGTCCCTCTCCAAGGACCTCTCCCTCCTTACAACATGTCCAAAGTATGTTAGATGAAGCCCCAGAATCCTTGCCTCCAAGGAGCAGCCTGGTTTAACCCTCTCTAGGATTACTCTGTTTGTTTTCTTGGCAGTCCAGGCTACATTCAGTACTCTTCTCCAGCACCACAGCTCAAAGGCATCAATTCTCCTTCTATCCTTCCTAGTCACTGTCCAACTCTCTGATGCATAACAAGTGATTGCAAAGACCATAGCCTGTATCAGGCACACCTTGGTCTCCAGAGTGACACCACTGCTCTTCAGTACCCTGGAGAGGTCCCTAATAGCAGACTTTCCCATCGCAATTAAGAAAAAAGAAAAAATTAGTCCTTAAGCTTTTTCATCTCTGTAGTGGTTCAGCTCTACAGTGGCATATATTTAATGCACATATATTTTGATTTACTGTGTAAATTTATGTGTATAGTTGATTTTAGTAGTGCATTTAAGGCAACTCTGCCACTCTTAAACAAACACAAAGACATTGGTCTGTGGATGGTGAGGAAATGTGTGAGCTCCGTGTTCACTGCGGTGGGGGCAGGCAGCTCTACATTGTTCTTTGTGCAGATGGGTTTGGAGCTGTCTGAGAATGAGGATAAGTACTTCCAGGTGAGTGTAAACACAGGTGTAGATAGGCACTGCTTAGTACTTTGAAAAGGTGCAGACAGGCCATTTTTCCAAGTGCTCTCTGGATGAGTATTCCAGCCCCTTTAACCTTCCTTGAGTCTCTGGCTGGTGGAGTCTGTAGGTGGTGTATGACCTGAAAAGGCTGGTGGTTCAAATCTATTCTGAGGCTCCTTGGAACAAAGACTTGGTGATCTCCTTCTGAATAATTGGCCAGTTAAGCCCCATGGTGCATGGCATACTTGGGATCAACTTGAGATAGAATTGACGAAGTGACAGGTGGTACTGGTTTTTATCCTCCATACTGGAGAAAGTGCCACATAATCTAAAAAACATAAAGGGAAGTTCAAACTATGACATTTTTTGGAAACCATTCCTAGCACCATCTTGCTAGTAGGTCTGCTTTTTTTCTTCAGTGGGGGAACTACTTTGGAAACAAATTAGATTTCATCCTTTCCTTCCCATTTAACTATAGAGAGAGACAGAGAGAGGGGAAAAAAAAGAAGCTAATGATTTGGAAGGGTTTGCTTGGTTTCAAATCTTTTGCTAGAAGGTTGATTGAGGTGGGTTCTGTTGTAAAGAGGTTACATTTAATGGGTTTGAATTACTGTACAAACTTGGCAGAGGGAAGAGAGGATTGTGTTTGATCCCAGAAGCAGTGGTCTGTTCTAAGGCAGAGGAGCATTTTGAGACACAACGTACTGATCATACCTAAGTAGAACTGCAAGAATACTTTTGATGACAAATTATTTTCATCTCAGACACTGACTTTAGAACTTAATTCCTTATACCTCTTGCCCATTCAAAGATGAGACATCTTTATTATCTCCATTTTATAGATGCTGAAATTGAGGCTTAAGAGTGCTGAGTAACTATCTAAAGATCATGTACTTTTCAAATAATGGAACTCAGATTTAAACTTAGTCATTCTGACGAGATGGCAAGACTTGATCTCATGTACTTTGAACATGCTGTCAGGAGAGACTAGTCCCTGGGGAAATAAGTTTGCTAAATTAATGGTCAGTACAAAAAGAGGAAGACTCAGTTTGATGATTGACACTAGCACCACAAAAATGGGCTCTCAGAGCAACCATTGTGAGGATTGCACAATATCAGGCGATGTGTCCTTCTCTTGTACTTAGGGTTGCTTTGAGTTGGAGGTGATTCAGTACTACCCAACAACAACATTCCAGCAGCAAATCCATTTTAATTATTAGTGGGACACACTTCATATACATGACTAGGAGTTGGGAGAACTTGAAGCATGTACTCTGGATACCACACCATTATCAGCTGCATTAATTATATCTATGCCGTTGTGTACAGTTGATTTGGAACTGATCGCTAGGTGACCCTCTGGCAGGTTTTCAGAGGCAGTTAATTGTGCAGGATGAGTCTGCCCATCCTTCTCCCGCACGGGCATTATTTGACCACAGAACCACAGTTGTGCAAATTAACACCAAGAGCTCAGCATACAAGAATTAGAAGAAGCTTTGACTGACATATGACAGGAAGTCTTCAGGAAGACTATTTCAACAATTTATTCCTGCAAGGCAGGCATTTTATTCCCAATGCTTACTGACATAAAGTAACAACAGTCAATAATTTCCTCATGATTTTTGCAGTGTGAACAGTGCTCTGTACGGGCACATTTCCTCTTCCTTTATGTGGTGTCAGGTTGGACAGTTTGATTGATGTACTTCCAAGATGGCTCACTCACATGGATGGCAGGATAGTGCTAGGCATTAATTTGTTATTCAGGTGAGGCTGTATGCTAGGGACCTCAATTGCCTTTTGCGTGGATTTGCTTGGGAAACTTCAGAACACGTGACTAGATGTGAAGAACATGGAGGGGGGAAGTTGACTAGCTTTCTTTATTTCTGGGCATGAAGGATTCAGAGTATAATTTTATTTGCATTTCATTGATCATAAAAAAAACCCCAAACTCAAACTTTTGATCACTGCAGCCAAATGTGCGGATAGGGAGAGCTGCAATTGTCAGCAATACAAGTGGACAGTTGTTATGTTATTCTTAGGTGCAATTGACT
>NW_006399769.1:26681775-26691355 GCF_000299155.1 Elephantulus edwardii
GCTTTCTCCCAGTCAGGATATGAACTGATGATGGAAAAATCAAATAATGGTAAAGAAATCAAAGTAAAAGAGGGGGGGAAATGGATACAAGGAATGCTCTGAATTCTTTACTGGATTGTGCCTGAGAACAAATCTCACCCATCAGTTAGGGACCTCTGGTGGTGCAGTTCTAACATGTTTGTGGTTTGACTCCACCAGTGGCCCATTGAGAAAAAGATGGACAGTCTCTTCCCAGTAAAATTTACAGTCTTGTAAACCCGATGAAAGTTCTCTATGAGTTTGAACTTACTCTGTGGTTGCGAGTTTGTTTTGAGTTTTTTGATACAGTCAATATGCTAAGTAGACTTATTCATAATTATGGATGTATTTTGTCACTATTTTATGAACATATTTACTCCCATAATTATTCTGTAAAATGCACTTAATACCTTTGACTGAATTGCTTAGCCGAAAATTTTCAAGTGCTATCATTGATGATGCCAGAAGGCTCTTGGCTAAATGTAGAGAATACCAGAAAAATTTTTACTTGTGCTTTACTGACTATGCAAAGGCATTTGACTGTGCGGATTATAACAAATTATGACTAACATTGAGAAGAATGGGAATCCTAGAACATGTAATTGTGCCCATGTGGAACCCATGCCTAGATGAACAAGCTATTGTCCAAACAAAGCAATAGAACACTCTGATTTAAAATCAGGCAAAATTTGCATTGCTATGCATTAGAGAGCTGAACAATGACTAAGGATGACAGAATCAATGACTTCGCGTTCTGGTGCTGGAGAAGAGTCTTCAACATACCAAGGACCACCAAGAAAACAAAAGGGTTTGTCTTGGAGAGGGTGAAACCAAGTTTCTCCTTGAAGGCTAGGATTTTGACGCTCCCTCTCTCACACTTTGGGCAGGTGGCTAGGAGGGACTGATCCTTGGAGAACGATAACCTGCTCAGAAGGGTAGAGGGACAGCGCAGGAGAGAAAGACCCCAGATGAGATGGATTGACACTGTAACTGAGGCAATGGGGGTAAGTGTGTCGCAATCAGTGAGACTGGCTCGGGACAGGGCACACTTCAGAGCTGCTATACACAGGGTCGCTGCGAGTTGCAGGTGACTCGACGGCACATAACAACAATAAGAAAATCTTCTTCAGGCATTCTATGTAAAGCTGAGAAAGAAGAGTGTGAGCACTGGGTCCAAATGGGTGACTGTAATCTTGGTGCTGCTGCTTACGGCTCTGTCACATTGGGCAAGTTTCTCAACTTCTTGGTGCCTCAGATGCCTCATCTGTAAAACTGGTGTAATAACAGTAGCCATCTCACAAAGACATGATGAGGATGATGTGAGATGAGAGACATCTTCCATACATGGAAAACACAACAGAGCAACCCCAGGGACACGCCTCACTGAATATGAACTACTGTTAACTCAAGCAGGTCAATTTCAAGACTTCAGACAGCAAGGGGTCCATGCCTCACACATTAGCATTTTACAATGCAGGGCACTTATTGAGACAGTTCTCACTACTAGGATATTACCATAATCACTTCTCTTCCTGCTGATTGCCACAATCAAGAATTGAAGGTCCCTCCCATACACACACAGACACACACCCTCACAAGCATGCACATATACACACTCCTTATTGGAGGCCTTCTTTATCTGAATCATAGCTGGTAAAGGAACAGCGAGATCCTGACCAGGATGAATGGGTCACTTCAAGCAGCAGGAACGCCTAGCATGGAGCTGCAGCGTCATCCTTGAATGAGCTATGTGAAGCTGAGCCTCCAACAGCAGCGTTCAAGGCCTTTATCTCAGAGGGCAAGTCTCTTCCAACACCACCCTTCTCGGGTCCCCTGGGGTCACCAGGCCAGGAAGAAGTGCTCACAAAGCCACGGCCATGTTTTTACCTAATACTTCACTAGAACAACAGAAACAAACCCCGCACTATTCCCACTGCCCCTCAATACAGTCAATGTTTGGGCTATATTTCTACAGTGGTTACCTGGTAAACTAAAATTTAACAATAGGCTTTCTTTCAAACTCTTCTAAATATAGACACATTCTCTGTGTGAGTAGAGGATTTCCTGGAGGGTTTTTTCTGAGGAAACTAACAGGCCTAAATAATAGATGGGTGTTTGGATTTAACTTGTATATATGAGTGCGGGTGTGCGTCTCTGCGTGTAAATACAACATGAGGACTGTTTTTATTTTTTCTTTCACTCTGAGAACACTAAGATACTGGGACCCATTTGTCAGGCTACCTGCACCAGTTTTCCTTTCACTGTGTCTCCTGAATTCACTTCTTTGCTTTAGAATAAGACTCCTTTTTGTGCTGGCTCCTTTGCAGAACCAGGGCTGGACCTCACACTGCCTAGGCTCAAGGACTACACCCAGATGTTCCTGCCTGTATCCCCACATTTCCTCAGAATCAATAACTCTCCCGAAGTGAGCTACCCCACCTCCACAGCTCATTCACCAGACCAGGCTCCACAGATCAGGGGCTGTGGACAGCTACCTAGATGGCCTCTGTGCCTCCACCTGCACACCCCAACACGGTATGCACACAACCACTAACCTCCTTATCCTCTTCCCTCCCAGGGACTCAGGCAGCCTCTCCCTCCTCTTCTTCCCTGCCCAATCCCCTTAACCCATCATGGCCAGTCCTGTTGTTTCTACCTCCTTCACTGAGGCCTCCACACCCTCTCCCACCCCCCCCCACTCTAATTTCCACCTTCCCATCTTACCTAGAAAAGCCACCTCTAACGGGGTGTCCTCAACATGGTAACCTGCTCCCCACTCCAGAGGAATATGCTCATGCTTCTCAACACCCACCAAATTCAGTCCTAACAGCATCACACATGGATAATCATGCCTCTTCCATGTGCACCAAAGGATGCTGGATTTTTCACATCCAGAATGTTTACAAGGGGTACACATCTGCACCTTCAGATTAGGGAGCTGAGGCTCAGAGCAATAATAAACGGATTCAAATACAGGAGTACATTCCTGCAACAGGCTGGTGGTGCCACTGGACAATAACAACTCAAGAATCAAACCTTTTCAAGTCCCTGGCTCAACCAAACACTTCATCCTCATCACCCCCTTTCTTGAACGAGCATTCTATAAGCTGAGCTAACAGGACCACGACCAATCCTCAGGACATGACTCCTGATTGTGGCCACTGAACTTTTGTCTCTACTCATCCTTCCACCCAGAATGCCTTTCCCAGTTTCAATCTGCAAAACTATCTCACCCCAACACACCTCAATGTTCTCTGAATTCTCTTCTGAAAATTTTCTAACCCAGCTGATGCAATCAATAACAGTCTCACTCCTTTGAACCCCACTAGCCCTTATTTTGCTTCCCTTTTTGGTCTATTTGGGTTTTTATGATCCAGCTCCACATACTACAATCTGATGGCAGAAATGAACCTTACTGTCGCCACATCTCCTAACTGTACACCTAAGAGTGGGCCTTATTCACAAGTGATAGTCAACACACATATAGTTAACACATTGCAGCAAATGACAGTAATACATGGGGCGGGGGGGGATTGTTTCTAAGCACAGTCATCAATTTAAAAGTGTGGCAACGTGTTAACTAAATTGTAGTAGATGTTAGCAAGGTGACCCATACAGGGACAGAGCAAGAGAACACTGCTGCTGCTGTTGTTGTTGTTGTTGTTGATTACCTTTGAGTCGAGCACGACTCATAATGACCCTATGAACAAAAGGCCTGAAGCCTTTCTCTAACTATCGACACTTACCAAAGTTCATAGAGTTTCCAGAGGCATGTTGTTTAGGAAGTGGTTGCCACTGCTGCTTCCACAAGAGAACAACTACACGGTCTAAAATCCAGAAAGGTGTGTGCTTCAGTGCGGTATCCTTTCTCCGTGCCTATTCAATTTGTATGCTGAGCAAGGGATTCAAGAAGGCAGGCTTTATGATAAAGAATGTGGCATCAATATTGGAGGAAGACTCATCAGCAACCTGCATTATACAGATGACGTACAACCTTCCTTACTGCAAGCGAGGAGGACTCAATGTGCTCGCAGCAGAAGATCAAAACTACAGCTGTCAATATTTATTACATCTCATCAGTATCAAGACAACAAAAATCCTCACCACTGGACTAACAGGCACCTCATGATAGAAGTTATCAAAGTTTCATTTCAGGGGGAGCTCTGGTGGCCTAGTGGCAAGAAGCTGCACTGCAATCCCAGAGGAACACGGTTCGAATCCACCAGATGCTCTGCCAGAGAAGGAGGCGCAATATCCTCCTGTACCAGTCAGATCTGATTTGACGGTACATGCACACAAAATAATAAAAATTAAAAAAAAAGTTTCATTTCACATGCACTCAAAATCGACATCCATAGTAACAGCAAAGAAATCAAAAGACATGGCACACTGGGAAAAATCTGCTGTCAAGGACCTCTCCAAAGTTCAGAAAAGCAGTGATATCTATTTAAAGACTACAGAGGGCCGGATTCAAGCCATGGTATTTCCAACTGCTTCCTATGCTTCTGAAAGTCGGACAGAAGAAGAATCAATGACTTCGAATATGGTTTTGTAAAAGACCACTAAACACCCCTCAGGCTGCCGAAAGAACAATCACACACGTGCCCCAGAGGAAGTACAACCTGGGTGCTGTGTAGAGTAAAAGATGGTCAAAGTTCATCTTACATATTCCGGACATGTTATCTGGAGATAGCAGTCTTTGGAAAAGGCAGAGAGTCATTGAAAGAAAGGAGCACTCTCCACAAGATAGACTGACCCAGTGACTGTAACAATGGGCTTGGGCATACCAGAGATGGTGAGATGAGGCCAGACAGAGCAAGGTTCAGATCTGCTCTTCACAGGGTTGCTGTGAGTTGTGTGGACTTGAAGGTCCTAACAACCATAAGAACCCAAGAGGACCACCCAAGGATACACACAAGTCAGAACCTGCAATCATCCTACCTCTACCAATAGTCTACATAGTCTTTCCTTATGAAAGCAAAGACTCCCTTTGTCATCTACAAGCAGACACTGATAATATGAGGCAAATGAGTAGAAGTTACAGGCAAGCACAGTGGTTGCTGATGGTGGTGGCTGTGCTACTGTTGTTGGACATCCTGGCAAGTCCACTCCTATGAACAGAATGAAACCAATCCCAATCTTGCACCATTCTCACAACAGTAGCTCTACTTAAATCCGGTATTGCAAGTACTGTACAAATCTCATTGAAGGTCTCCTTTTACATTCTTTTTCACTGACTCTCTAATTTTACCAAGTATGATGATATTTAACCTCAAGAAGATCAATTTTATTTTTTCACCATTAATGTTGACCATCAAAGAAAAGTGTAGGTAGGGAGGGAGTGGTTTTGGGGCCCTAAAATGATTCAAGCACAGGCTAAGTGTCCGGTAGGAGGTGCCTGGAGCATTCCTGGGTTGGAGAGGGGAGGGGGCAGCTGGATTAAATGTCCTGGATCACTTCCAAATGGGATACTAAACTGCCCTTTCCTGCTGTAAGGACACCCACCAAAATTGAAAATGAGTTCTGTCATGTTATAAAGACTGAAAATGTTTCACAGAAACCTTACTCCATGTCACTTAAGCAGACATCAATATGTCACACATCCCGAAGTCATACAGAGTCAAAGAAGCTAATGACGTCATTCTTTGGTTCCAAATCCTTATGTTTATCATGAAAATGTATCTGTAACTTTAAAACATTTTTCTACACCTGAAAAAGTTAGATAGTTCAGCTGGCAATTATTTTGCAAAAGTTAGTGGGAAATCCAAGTCTTTAGAATAAAAAATTTATCTGCATGTAATGAAGCCAAAATCATTTTTGCAATTTTAACAGTGTACAAAAATTATGATTCATCCAATTTTGGGTACCTTGGGTCCATTAAAATATAGTTTGGCTTAAAGCCTGTCTCTATAGCTGCAGGGGCTTGCATGGGCACATATTAAAGAGAAGGGCAAGGCCACATGACCTCATACTTTCTGTGTTGTAACTTTTAGCTACAAGTTCTAAGATTGTGATAAAAAGCACAATGAGTAACACATTCAATCAAAAGGGAAGCAGCACACACTTCTTTTCCAAACAAGCTTTTGTCCTCACACTTTTTCAAAGTTTGCCACAACGATCTTTATTAACTGTGCAATCCTATTTTGAGTTAGGGTAGTAACTACTCAAAGCCTTGAACATCAAGTTTTCCATCTGTGACAGATGTAGTATCCACTGGGAAGATACAGCACATCTCCCCTAGAGAAAGGAGGATCCCTAGCCAGCCTCTAACAGCTGAAAGTGACAGCTGATACTGAGATGGCTATAATTCATGGTAACCTTAAATGCAACAGAACAGAACCATGGCTGGTCTTGTACCAGCCTCAAAATTGCCAGCATGTTCAAGTCCAATGCTGCTGCTGCTAGGATGTTGCTCCATTTCATCAAGGGAGACTCTGGCCCTCTATTTTACCAAACAGGTCTTCCTCCTGCAACTGTTCCCTCCTGATGGCATCTCCATAACAAGGATGTAGGACAATGCTCTATTGTGATGCAGAGTATTCGCACTGGCTAATTTTGGGGGGAAAAGATTACCAAGATCTTCTTCCTATCTTATCTTGGTCGGACCCACATCTGAAACCTATCCACCAGGGGTGACTCTGCTGGTGTTTGAAATCTCACTGACAAAGATTTCAACATCAACATCACAGCGACAAGCAAGCCACACCAGTGCAACAAACTGACGGCACGGAGTAATAAACAGTTAAAGAAGTCATTTCTTCATGGAAAATTTTTATGTCTGTCTGTATTTGTCACCAAAAAGCTTCACTAACTTAGATTGTCTCCTACCCGGATGAAAATCTGCTGCAGACAGGTAGAATCATATTGCCTAACTGAGTCACAGAAAACACATAACTTTTTTCCACAGCTGCCTGTAACGCTGTGCGATGAATCTCAGATGAGGTCATTTGAAGATCTCTCCCTCACACGTTTGCCTACTTAATAGTTTATAAAACTCATATTTGAGAAATATGTATGAAGAGCATCATAAAGACTAAAATGTTATAAACTAGCTACCATCATTTTCTAAATCCAGTCTTCATACAAACAAAATAAATTGTAAAGAACAGCTGTCAGCAGGGAGTTGCACGCCAAATCCAAAGGCCGTGCTGAATCCACCAGCAGCTCAGTCCACCAGCTCTTCAGACAAAGACGGGCCACCTCCTCCCGTGTGATTTACACCCGTGGGAACCCACTGGAGGGTCAGCTGCAAGTTGGTTCTGCCTCGACGGTCAATGAATGTGAGTCTTAAGCTTTTGTAAACTCACCCCATATGTTTCTAAGTGAAATGTTTCAAATGAACTCAGTATTTCTTTTATAGCAAAATTATTAAAACAAAAATCACACTGGAAAAGGAGAGTAAGCATTTCAAATACCTTATAATTTGTCTCCATATACAGGTGTGAGTTGCTTAACGTCTACTAGAATAATATTTAACCATCCGGAGTACAATGGAGGGAAGGATGCATATTTGCTGCACTTTGTTTTTTAAGGAGAAATTATCTCTCCCTTCATTTATTATTTCTCCACTAGTAGAAAAGGTCATCAATTATTTATATTCAAGTACTCATTTAAAGTGAAGAAATCTGAAATGAGCCTGTAAGAACAAAAATACACTTTTAGCCTATCTTACCTGAATTTAGAAAGCACCTCAAGAACAGATTTAAAGCACTGAACACCAAGGCCTGGATCAGATGAGTTGTGAGGTGTTATCAGGGACATCACACTTGAATAAAGTAAAAGATTATTAAATGACAAGAAAGAGAAGACTAAACTAGATGACACAAAAGACCCTTGAAACTCGTTCCTAAATGTAGAGAAGCTAAAAGCAAAATGAAGAAATTACTAAATAAAAGATCTGAACATAAAATTTCAAAGGGCAGCTCAAAAAGGTAAAGTATTATCATGAAATGTACAAAGACCTGGAGTTAGAAAACCAAAAAAGGGAAAAACACACTACAGATATTTCTCAAGTGAAATAACTGAGGGAAAAGATTCAAGTCTCTGATTGCAACACTGAAGAATTCTAAGGGCAAAATACTGAATGACACAGTAGACATGAAAATAAGATGGAAGGAATACACAGTCACTGTACCACAAATAACCTGTTGACCTTGAACCATTTTAGGAAGGAGCATATGATCAAGAACCAATGGTACAGAAGGAAGAAGTCATTACAGAATTCATAACAGAAAAAAACAAGGTCCCAGGAATTGCTGGAATATCAAATGAGGTGTTTCAAATAATTTATTTCAAATAAATGCAGCATGGGGCATGCCCACTCACTCATGCCAAGAAATCTGGAAGAAAGATACCCAGCCAACCAATTGGGAAAAAATCCCTCTATATTCTCATCCACTACCACCCCCAAAATAAAGTTATCCAAGAGAATGCAGAAATTGTCAATAATACCATTATTATCACATGTAAAATCTTGTTGATGATTATTAAAAATGGCAGAAACAGTACATCAATTCAATCTGGATTCAGAAGGGGCCATGGAACAACGAACAGCACTGTTGATGTCAGAAAGATCTTGCCTAAAAGCAGAAAATATTAGAAAAAAAAATGTTTACTTGTGCTATAAGGACTATGCAAAGATACCTGACTATGTGGATCACCTAAATTACAGATAGCATTGAAATGAATGGGAGTTCCAGAACACTGAATTGTGCTCATCTGAGAACCATACATGAACCAAGAAGCACACGAGAGGATACTGTACAGCTTAATATAAGAAAAGGTTTCAAATACAATCTGAAATCATGTGTCAGGGTTACTGCATCACCATCATCATAGAATTTCTCAGAATTCAATCTTTACTCTGAGGAAACAATCTGAGAAGCTGGACTAGATGAAGATGGAGGTGACATAAGACTGAAGGAAGACTCATCAAACACCCCATGTTGTACAGATGATACAACTTTGCTGAAAGTGAAGAAGATTTGAAACACTGCAAAAGATCATAGACTATACAGCCTTCAGTATGAATTCTATCTCAACATCAAGAAACAAAAATCCTCAAAACTGGACCAATAAACAACATAAATAGACAGAGAAAAAAAATGGAAGTTGTCAAAGGCTTCATTTAACTTGGGTCCACAATCAACACCATGGAAGGAGCAGTTTAAAAAATCAAGCAACACACTGCATTAGCAAAAGCTGCTGCCAAGGATCTCTGTAAAGTGTTATGTAAAGAAAGAATATCACTTTCAAGACTAAGGTGTGCCTTACCTAAGCCATGTTATTTTCAACTGATTCATAAACATGTGTAAGTTGAACAATAAATAAAGAAGACTGAAAAAGAATTTGTGCCTTGGAACTTCAGAGGTGGCAAAGAATACTGAATATCCCATGGAATGTCAAAAAAACAAATACATCTGTCTTGGAAAAGCACAACCAGGGTGCTCTTTAAAGGCAAGAATGATGCAACTGTCTCACACTCTGTGCATATGACCAGGAAGCACTAATTTCCAGAATGTGTCACCACACTAGGCAGAGGGTCAGCAAAGGAAAGGAAGAC
>NW_006399769.1:26692595-26713510 GCF_000299155.1 Elephantulus edwardii
ACTGGTGTCCATTCTGCTGTACACAGGGTCGCCAGGAGTGGGATCCTATTCAACCAGACCTTTCAACAGCCAAAACAATGTTTTTTTAAAGACCTCAAACCCAGAGTCTTGCAGCACAGGCAGATGAGTCAGAGGACACGACTCTGGGTGGTGGATCTCAGCATGTCAGGTGGGCAGCAGTGATGGGGGCTTCGGAAGCGGACCTACTCCTGCTGATGAGATGGCAGAATACAAGCACCTGTCCCTCCAGCTTCCACCACCACCAGCAGCCGCACAACCACCAGAGGAGGAACCCCATAAAGTTTTAATATAATGTTCACACATGTACCATTCACATAACATCCTATTTCACAGAGTACAGCACAGACATAAGAATTTTATAAAAATACTAAAATTTCGATATTAAATGTGGGCTCTGGAAGTATTCAAGTCCCACAGAATGCCAGAGATCTCCATACTAACCAGCAGACAGCACAGAGTATCCGTTTATTGGCCAGCTATATCAGTCAACTAAATAGCTGATTGGTGAAGGACAATAAACATCAGATTGACAGAGAAGCTAGATTCTAAAAGAGTACATTACTAAACTTATATTTGGCTATTAGTTTCGCTTAGAAATGACCAGGTACAAGCATACTACTTTGGGTAACTATGGTAGCCTCATGGGTAAGGAGTTACACTGCCAGCCCAATGGAGCATGGTTCAATCCACTGGTTGCCCCAAGGGGAAAAGATGAGCAATCCTCTTTAATGCAATTTACAGCCTCAGAAAAACCTCAATGACAGCATATTTTTTTAAGGAGCCCTCTTGACACCAGCAGTCAGGAAATCAAAAGATGAACTGCATTGGGAAAATCTGTCACCAAGAACTCTCCAGAATGTTAAAGAGCAACGATGTCAGTGTTGAAACTAAAGTGTACCTGATCCAGGCCATGGTCTTTGCAAACTTGCTATGCATCAGAGAGCTCGACAATGACTAGGGATGACAGAAGAAGAATCAATGCTTTTGATTGGTGGTGCTAGAAAAGAGTACTGAACATATCACAGACTGCCATGAGAACAAACAGGTTTGTCCGGGAGAGGATGAAACCAGGTTGCTCCTTGGAGGCAAGGATTCTGAAGCTCTTTCTGATATACTCTGGGTGTGTTGCCGGGTGAGACCACTCCTTGAAGAAAGACATCGTGCTTGGAAGGACGGAAGAACAACACAAGAGAGGAGTACCATGGAGGACTTGGACTGACCCAGTAACTGGGGTAATGAGGGTAGGTGTGTCAGAGTCAGTGAGACTGGCTCAGGATAGGACAGGGTTCAGAGCTATTGTGCACTGGGTTGCTTAAGTCGCAAGCAACTCAAAGGCATGTAACAACAACAACACTGACATAGTGCCTTACATGTAAGGCTGCTAACCAGAAAGTCGGAAGTTGACATTCTCTGGGTACTCCATAGGAGAAAGATGGGCAGTCCATTCCCGTAAAGATCAGAAGCCTTCTCTTGAAGGATGGTTGTGAACTGGGAGAGACTCAAGGGCAGGGCGTACTCATACACTCTTCCCACCCACCCTTCAAAGCTGCTGCTGTGAGCTGCCATCAAGTGGGCTCCGGCTCAGTTCCAGCTCACAGTGACCTCGTGAATAGCAAAACAAAATGCTACCTGGCCTTGTGGCTTCTTCACGATCACTGATACACTCAGATCCACGGCTGTGGTCACCAGGCGCTCTGAGTACCCTCCAACCTATAGGACACTCAACCAGAACCCTACTGACCAATATCCTATTGTAATTCAAGAGGTTTTCTTTGCCAAATCTTCTTGAAGAATTTTATTGTTTCAATCTAAAAGCAAATTATGCCACCAGGTTGCACTTCAAAGTGGCATAAAACTTTCTGAAAATAAAGAAAAATGAAGTCTTGGTGTTTGAGGAATACTATGCAATCATCATTTCAAAACAAAGACAAGACATAAATACTCATGTGCAACTCACAAGTGTTAAGAGTATTCCAATTAGAAATGGCGGAATAAAAAAGTGTTATCACTGCAGCACTCACACAGTACGATATCGAGGGTCTGGACCCCTCACCCAGTTGGAACAGGTGGGAATTGAAGGGTATATGCACCTCTAAACATGGTAGACCCTCACAAGATGGACTAATATAGTGGCTGTAGCAGTGGACTCAAGTGTGTCAGATGAGGACGGCACAGGACAGGTCAGGGTTTAGATCTGTCATCCTTAAGGTTGCTACGAGTCCCACTTGTCAGTACCTAACAACAGCAACAACAAATATGGTAGTATCAATGACATAATATACACTTAAACAGCCAATAATTCAATTCAGTGGATAGATTATTTCCTCTTCTAAAAGTTAAAAACCTGTTATCTTTCTGTATGGTCTCCACAATCAAGTAACTCATCTTGAGTAACGACGATATTACTGGTTCACCGTTTCCAATTTAAGCTCCATATAACCTGGTCCACAGGCTTCTGCGGTTCTCTATGACCAGATCACGTGGGCAACTATTATCTTGAAAAAGGTTTACCTGGCTCTCCAGGGTTTAAACCAGGAAATAAAGGCAAGTACGATATTATGGTAAACATATGAATGGAAGCAAATAGCCAAAACCCACATTTAAAAAAGTATACTGGTTTCTTTGGTTTTTGTTTGGTGTCTTTGCTGGGTTTTTTTTAAAAAAAAAAAGTGCCAAGCTGTTTTTAGGAGGTGCTCTTAGCCCAGCTCCAAATTATAGCAATCTCACGTACAAGGTGGAACTCTGCCCAATCATCCATCCACACTATGTCCAATTTGCATAAGTCCATCATTAAAGGCACTGAGTGAATTCATTTCACTGAGACTCTTCTTTTCCTTCACTGTCCACCACTCTTCCAAACATCATGCTCTTTTCTAAAGCCTCGTCTCTCCTGACAACACGGCCAGAGTAGGTGAGATGAAGCTTCATACCTCACCTCTAAGGAGCCCCTGCGTGCACTTCTTCCAAGATATGCCCAGTGTAATCCAGTGTTTGATTTCTTGATCGCTGCTTCAA
The DNA here is from genome assembly GCF_000299155.1 of Elephantulus edwardii. Lineage (NCBI taxonomy): Eukaryota > Metazoa > Chordata > Mammalia > Macroscelidea > Macroscelididae > Elephantulus > Elephantulus edwardii. The sequence goes on from NW_006399769.1 coordinate 26,695,632, forward strand.
TGAGGGTTGGTTGTGGATCCATGTAAAATCAAATCCTTCTTAACTTTAATACCGTCTTTATTTATCAAGATGTTATTTTTCTGGGCCAGCTGTGAGGATTTCTGTTTTTTTAATGGTGAGGTGTAATCCATACAAAAGAGTCTTTGATCTTCTTCTGTAAGCGCTTCAAATCCTCTTCACTTGCAGCAACCAACAGTGGCTTAAAATAACTGAAATTTAGGCTTTCAGAGTTTTGGAAGTTCAAGATGTCTAGGGAATAAAACATCCTTTACCTCGTCCAGATTCTAGTGACTAACAGCACTATTCCAAACTCTCCCTACATCCTCACATTGTCTTCTCCTCTAGTGAATATTCATCAAGTTGAACTTTCCCTCTAACAAAGTCACTAGTGATTGCCTTTAGAGGCAGCTCTAGACAACCCAAGACTATCTCCTCATCTGACCGTCCTTAATTCAATCACACCTGCAAAGACTTTGCCATGTGTCAGGGCTCGTAGACAACAGGATCTGATATTGAGGGTGGTAGTGATGGTTGTTGTTGTTGTTATGTCCCACCGAGTCAGAACTAACCCATAGCTGATCCTCCAGAGGGTTTTCAGAGGCAGTAAATCACATAGGAATTAACTGCCCATCTTTCTCCCACAGAACAGCCAATGGATTCGAACCACACACCTTTGAATTGCCAATGCAATTCCTTACCACTAAGCCACCAGAGCAGCAAGATACTGGCGGAGAGGTATTGTTCACCTACTATAAAAGAGATGTCCACATCTACATTTCAAATATATTTAAATGGTAGAGGTATACAGGATGAGTGTATAGTGTAAAGACATGACACTGAGTCACTTTATTTTCCTGAAACCTTCGAGACCAAGTATTAATAATAACAGCTGGTCTTAACTAATCAAAATCAAAAGATTAATTGCATTAGGAAAAATCTGCTGTCAAGGATCTCTCCACAGTGCTGAAGAGCATACTGTCAGTCAAGAGACTAAGGTGCACGATGGTCTTTGCAATTACATACTCTGTCTCATATAATTTGGGCATGCTGCTGGGAAGGACCAGTATTTGGAAAAGGACATCATGCTTAGAAGGTGGAAGGATAGCACAGGAAAGAAAAGACTCTAGATGAGATGGCTAGACACAGTAACTAGGGTAATGGGGGGTATATGTGTCACAGACAATGAGACTGACTCAGGGCAGGCTTCAGAGCTATTGTGCATATGGCTGCTGGGAGTCCGTCAACTCAACAGTACACAACAACAACTAGTCTTAAAAGACAGGGTAATGACAGGCATAGTCCAATGTTGATTAATTTTATTAATTTTATAAAACATAATGCATAGGCATGATTGTATGAAACACAATGTGAATGAAGAATAGTGTGAAACACAATGTAGATGAATTTTGTAGCAAACCAATATAAAATAAAATTTCTTTTTAAAAAAACCGGCTTTGTCTTTTTATGTTTTCATACAAATATATCAATGCTCACAACAAAATTCAAATGAGCTATTGTATCAGGACATGACTAATTACAGGTGACATTTACATGGTTCTTTTTTCCAAGTTAAGTTTTAAGTGCATCATCTTACATATTAATATCAAATTCAAGAGAAAGTATAAATGGAATTTTTTTTAAACCCTTTTACAAACAAAGGTAATCAGAGTCCAACAGAGCAGGGGAAGTCACCTCTTCTTTTGGCTTCTCCTCTATACAATGGGAGGTTGGGAACACACGACCCTGGAAAACCCTTTCAGTTGTCCAATCCTGACCCCAAAGACCCCCAAGTTAAATCCACCACCAGCAGGTACAGCTCAGCTAAAACAGGCCACAGATATGTGCTTGTCTCTTCTGAAAGACCATTGGAAAAGGAGATTTCCCAAGACCACAGGACCCTTCAAGCCATGTTTTCATTCCCAATCTGAGTGACGAGAAATACCAAAAGGAAAGATGAAAGGAAAATCTAAAATGTATTCAGTTGCAGAGGAGAGAGACACAGACTTGGCCAAAGGCATTCACAACATCAGCTGGAGAATAAGCAGATGATTCCCAGACACAGGGCACAGTCAGCCACGAGCCTGTGCATGTATGCATGGCAGACGGCACACAGTGGGCATGCCCAGTGGGAAACCACCTTGTCACCAACACACCTTGTAACATGAGAGGTATTTCTTGAAAATGACATCTTCCAAGAGGCTCCCTGGTGAGCTATGACTACTGGTCTCCCTCCCCTGAACAAAAAGGAGTGAAGAAAAGCAAACACTTAGAAAAGAATCTAGTCTACTGGCCCAGCCGTCCACATGAACTAGGGTCTCATTTACCCTGAAATTTGAAGAACAAGATGGAGTCTAGCGACCATTACTGACTGACCATCCTAATCAGGGATACAGTAGATGATCTTGAAAGAAGGTCCAGACTTACTGAACCCATTCAAATTTCAGGAATCGCTGATACTGTCATTCTTTAAAGTATTTCTGAGACTATCATTCTGTAAACCTTAACCAACATATCCCTTAAAGTCAACTTTCAGCTTCATAATAGACTGGCTCATAAAATTAAGAGTATCATCCATGAGTAATGAGCTACTTTAAGAACTGTCCATCAAAATACTGCACAGTGCCACTGTTGTAAAATGGGACTGACATCGGGGTTGAGGGGAGACTGAGAATGATGGCATAAATTATGTATACGGCATTGGAACAGATGAGGGAGAGAACTGTTTAAAAGGGATATATGATTAGGTATTATTGTTATGACAGGAGTCCAAAACGAAGGCTGCATAGTGGAGTGGACTTGGGGGAGAGGGACTGTATAACAATGAAAGAATTTTTCTTTTACTTTTCAAAGAGACGAGCAAACTGGGGGGGAGAAAAGTGCAACAATGAATGAATGGAAATTACAAAAAAAGTTGACAGAAAATTTGACTAACGCAACTTGGAAAAAAAAGAAAAGAATTGTCCATTGGAGTCCAAATGACCAAAACTTCCTCTACAGCAAAGATGAGATGGGAAGGTGGTAGGGAAACAACAGTACCGGAAATGAGATTAATGAAAATGGCGACACACTGTTTTGAAAAAAATGTAGCCAATTTCTATATCATTTATACAGATATTATTAAATGATAATCTAATTTTCTGTAAAAACATTGATTTTAAATACATAGAACGTTCCTTTTAAAAAAAACCAACCCATATTGACCCTGAAAAGTTAAGATCATAACAGACATAAGGTGCTGTCTTCATTATCCCAAATCCTGCTCCACAGGTCAATTACTCAGTGATAATCTGGCTTTTTTTATCCAATGACCCCAGTATGACTTCAACAAAAGAGAAAGATGAGCAGACCATACCCCAGATGCCTTAGGATTTATAATCTTAATATTCATAAAATAAAATGCAATATTTTCTGCTTTGGCCATAGGCAATGCTTTCATTCATGTCTGTGACTTATTACTCCACCTAACTAGTATTTTTCCATTCTTTTGTATTTGAGGTTAAAGTAAATCCAAATTCTCCAAAGTGTAGACTAAGAATACCTTCTCTACTACCTGAATGAAGACCTTTCTATTTATTTTCAAAACCCCAGTTCAAATCATCTCTATCTTCAAAATCCACCTCAAACACTTCCTACTCTAGCATTTCCCCAGAGAAAAGCACCTTCCCTCCGTCAAACCCCAAGACTTGTTTGAATCCATCAGATGCTCTGCTGGTGAAGGAGGGTCAATCTCCTCCTGTGCCAGTCAGACTGATTCAACAGTATACACACACATACACACACACACACACATACACACACACCCAACCAACCCAAAACAAAACAAAACACCTCACACAACAAGAGAGCTCTGGTGGCCTACTGGCAAGACACTGTGTTGCAACCCTGAAGGCACACAGTTCAAATCCAACAGATCCTCTGCTGGTGAAGGAGTGGCAGTCTTCTGTTGCCAGTTGGATCTAACTTGATGACACACAACAATAACAAAAAACAACAAACTAACCCAAGACTCCAGGCAGAGTCACTAAAAGATGTGATAATTTTTTATTCTCTTTTTCAAACCTCCAATGCTTGGGCAAACTGTTGACACATAGAATGTATTCAATAGATGCCTGATAAATCAATGATGGGCCATTTCTCTGGAATTGCATTTTTTTTTTCTTGTATATACCAAATACCACAATCTTGATGGTATAGGATAACATACATTATCTCACAGTATCTGAGGGAAGGAAGCGTGACTGGGTCCTGTGCTTCAGGATATCTCAGAACTGCAGTCAAGCTGTTGACCAGGCTGTAGTCCCAACTGATGGTCAAATGAGAAAAAATCCTCTTCAAAAGGAAAGAGATGTGTAACTATTCAAAGGGAAAGGGGAAGAGGGGAAGGAGTGCAGAGGAAAGGAGAGGAAATCACTAGGACCTCAGAGATTAGCGGGTGGATGGAGGTGTGAAGGAACAGGCAAGGTGAGGAGGGGTGATAAAAGTCACAGATCCACAGTAATTAACAGCATAAAACACAATGTGTAGAAATAATAATATAAAACAAAAGGTACGTGAGTGAAATGAAGTACACAAATGGCTGTACAAATGTAAGTGACTGTATAAAACACAATGTAAATAAAAGAAATTATATATATGTATACACACACACACACACACACACACACACACACACACAACTGTGTGCAAACTGACAAAATGTATTCAGGCTATTGGCAAAATTTACCAAGGGCCACAGCTCACTGGCTGTCCATGAAGGCCTCAGGTCCTAGAAGCCGTTTCCCATCCTGTGACCCTCTGCCGAGGCCATCCACAACATGGCAGCTTACTTTCTCAAAGTCAGCAGAGAGTCTCTATGTCTAATCCGCACATTGCTGCTGTTGTTGTTTACCGCCCAGTCAAAACCGACCCATAGCAGACCCTCCAGTGGGTTTTCAGAGGCAGTAAAAGGCACAGAGACTGCCCATCCTTCTCTCACAGAGCAGCTGGTGGTGGCCTCTAATGGTGTGCCTTCAGGATTTCAGTGCACCTTCTTGCCACTAGGCCATCAGACCTCCCTACAAAATCAAGGAAATGATATCCCGACACCTCTGCAGTATCTTATGTCTAAACCCAAGTGGTCTAGTGGGTAAGAACGAAGGCATTGTACTGCCAACTGGAAGACAGGCAGTTCAGATCCATCAGCTGTTCCAAGCTGAGCAACAGCCTCCGGGGATACAGCCTCTGAAAAGCCTCTGGAGAGCCAGCTTCGAGTGGGTTCTGATCTGACAGCTATGAGTCGTTTTGTCGCTCAAAAGCAAGTTGCAGGTTCAGCCTCTATACAAGCTGGGGAGTTCTATGAGGGCATGATGACTCACCATGGGTCACTTGAGGGTGTGTCTGCCACATTCCTAGTGTTATAATCATTTTCGTTTCCTACTAGAACCATAAACTTTATCAGGGTGGGGGGGATGTTGATGTTGTTATGTGCTGACAAGACAGAACCAACTTACAGCTGACCCTCCAGAGAGTTTTTAGAATCAGTAAATCTCACAGAAGACTGTCCTTGTTTCTCCCACAGAGAAGTTAGTGGATTCGAACTGCATGCCTCTGAGTTGTCAGCACAGCTCCTTACACACTAGACCACCATGAGGGTGATGGCATGACTATATTTCTTTGTTTTTAGTTGACTGCACAATGCCTTCTTTGTAATAGGCTGTTATTGTTGTTACGTACTCTCAAGTCAGAACTGACTCATCCTTCAGTGGATTTTCAGAGGTTAAATCACAAAGGAGAACACTGCTCATGTGTCTCCCGCAGAGCAACTGCTGGATTCGAATAGCCTGCCTTTGGGTCACCAGCATTAACTCCTTGCCATTAAGCCGTGAGAGCTCCCTATGTAATAGGCAGTTCATAAGAAGTAAAAGACCCCCTCATGACTTCTTAAATTACAAGCGACACTGCAAAACAAAAGGTCAAATCCACCATCAGCTCCATCAGAAAAAGGCTGTTTTCTCCTGTGAGGACTTTTCAGCCTCAGACACCCGATGAAGGGTCACCACCAGTCAGAATATACTCCATGGCAGTGCATGGGTCAAAAAGTTAGTGAACTGAAACAAAAGGTCAAAGCAAAACTAAGAAATAGACGCCTAAAAACATATGCACATAAATAACTCAGCTATAATAATATTAGTTTTGTTTTAAAAAAAAAAAAAAAAGATTACCCAATCTGAGACTGAAACCAAAGCCAAGCCAGCAGCTACAGCACTGACCCCAACTCTCAGTGACCCCACAAGCGACACAGCAAAGCCCTGAGGTTTTCAGCTGTCGAGTTTTCAGAAACAGATCACCGGGCCTTTCCTGCAATACAAAACTGATGTTTCTTTAGGGCCTTTCCTGCAATACAAAACTGATGTTTCTTTAAAATTTATGATTTCAAATCATTTCCTCAGCTTAGTTTATTTTCAAAATTTTAGCATCATTATCTAGGATTATTATCTCACCCACATGATATTTAAACATCTGTGTGCTTCACTGAAAAGAACATGCAGATATGTGGACACAGTCACATGTAACACTGGGAATAGAAGACAGAATATTTCCTCATTTTAACAAGGCATTGCTCTTACTGTAAACCCAATTATTTAAATAAGCATTCCAAAACAAATTTACCTCTCCCAGGAGAAGATCTCTTATTTTTTTTAAGGACCTTGTTTTTCTTCAAAATTTATTCTTCAAAGAGTCCTCCGCAATAATGTATTTTATAGACAGGAAAGAAAAGGTAAATAATGGAGGAAACAGTCTCTATTTCTCAGGATAAGCAAACCAATTCCTTCTTGAACTCTTTCTACAAAGGGTCTGAGTCGTGTGACAGGCAATTCCTTTCCTAAATACACAACTAGTAAAAGTGTGTGTCATTGTTGAAATTCTTAACTAGGCTGTTTCCAAACATCACATGCATTCCTCCAGCGGCTTCCAAGACTGAGTCAACATGACCCCTAGGAACAGAGGAGCAACCTTGCGCCCTGACCCTTCTCCCCTGACCTCCCTTGACTCACACAAGGAAGCAGCCTGCCCCTGCTTGTGAGGAGGGTATGTCTGGACAGAAGCCTGATTTTCATTTTACTTTCAAACTATTTTGGAAATGTAATGGCATCTACCAAAGAAGTAAATGCCACGATCACTCATTGACTACTTTTGTCAATTTTACAAAACAATACCTTTCTCATTGCTTCCTGCCTTTGACCAGTTCTATTTCAGCACATGCACTTTAAATCCAAGGGTATCAATCTCCAGAGTGGACCAGAACTGGGTGCTTGTTAGCACGAAGGCTGTCCAGACAGCCTCCAGGGTTTTTCAACTCGGCAGGTCTCGAAGGGGTCCAGGAACCTGCATTTGGGGCCCCTCCAACAGGAAGTTCTGACGCAGGGGGTGTGGGCACCAGAGCTTTGTAAGCACGTTGTTGGTAGATGTCACTGAGTCAGCCTCGACTCACAGACAGCCGACTCACAGAGCACAACAGAAATAAATCCCACCTATATCTGCATCTGCTCCCCAGTCTCTGCTGGACTGAAGCCCATTGTTGTAGTTGCTGTGTCAAACCATTTCCTTGAGGGTTTTCCTCTCTTTCACTAATCCTCCACTCTTCTAAGCCTGCTATCCCTCTCCTAGGACTGGCCTCTCCTGCTAACATGTCTTATGTACGTGAGGTGAAGTTTCACATCCTTGCTTTCAAGAAGCCCTCTGGCTGCCCTTCTTCCACAGAATGTGAAACCATCCTGGTGTGAGTGTCTTCCTTATTGAGGTACAGGGAGCTCTGATGCTAAGGAACTGCACTGCCTGCCAATGCAGAGGTACACAATTCAAATACACACCAGCTGCTCCACAGAAGAAAGATGAACAGCTGCTTTCCATGCAATTCACTGCCTCTGAAAAACCCACTGGAGGGTCAGAAACAAGTCTGTTTCTGTCAACAGTACACAACAACAGCATGTTAAATGACAAAATACAACAAGGCAGGCCCACTGGTACCAGCTTCACACATGAACAGTGGATTCAGTGGAATATAGCTGCCTTCTCAGCACATGGAACAGAATATGCATTTAAGTGCACACCAGGTGGATGTCCCAATAGGCAAGGTAAGTACCAGCTTTCTTGTGCTCGTATGAAACCATTGACTAAAGAGTGGTGGTAATTAAGCACAAGTAAGCCCACATTTACTTTACTTGCTGGATACGCTGTACTTGTAATGGACTGTATATCGGAAGAGGCTTTGACTTGATTCTGTAGGTTGGTACAATGGAGTTGGAAGACGCAGACAGGCAGCTATACTTAAAAGCAAAACCCTGATGTGGTGAAACAAATGTGAAGTTGTTCCCCAGAGACCAGCAAATAAGCACACATAAGCCTATGCTTCTTTTTGTGTTTTTGTTGTTTTTGCTGTTGTTAGGTGCCACTGAGTCGACCATCACTCACAGTGACCCCATGAACAGGAGATCAGAACCATACTCTATCCTGCACCATCCTCATGATTTCCACGAAGGTCAAGACCATGCTTAATGCATAATCCAACACAGCTTGGAGGCCAACTTCCAAATACATACAAGCGAAATAAAAACACAGTCTCTTGCCTTTGATGTGCACAGTCTGTTTTATTTCACTTTTAATTGCTAAGATATTTTGGACTACATATATTCTTTTCACTTTCACAACGAGAAAGAAAGGAATAGAACTCTGTGGAAAGAAGAATCTTTTCATCTCTGCCCCTCCTCACGTACACTCTACAGTCCCATGGATGGCCAAAAGAGCAAAGAGATACGTCTGGGAGAAGATGCAGCCAGCGTACTCCTTGGAGGCAAAGATGGCAAAACTTCATCTCACGGACTTTGGGCATGTTGCTAGCAGAGGCTATTCCTTGGAGAAGGACATCATGCTTGGGAAGATGAAGGGATGGTGAAAGAGAGGAGAACCCTAGCCCAGGTGGATTAACACAGTGGCTGCAGCAAAGGGCTTGAGTGTGTCAGGAGGTGTCAAGCAGTGGGTTTGAGAATGTGACAATGGTGCAGGACAGCACAACGTTCAGATCTGCTGTTTACAGGGTCATTACAAGGCACCTAACAATAACAACACTCTTCTTGTAGCACACTGGATGGGGAGGGCAGTGGTGGAGTAAAGGTAGAGTTAAAATATTTTTACTTATTTTCAAACCACCTTCCAGGAAGTGTCTCTGAAACCATAAACTAGCAGTAAACTTAATGATCAGCATAAAGATCTGAGACACAAGATCTTTAATCATTAAAAGCCACTGTTTAAAGAGAGGGAAATGGGACATGGGAGCAAAGGGCCATGAAAGTCTCTCTGAAAGGGCCAGAGGGAGTAAGAACTGCACAGTTCCTCACTGTCCCAGAGCTAAAAGCATATAAAAAGCCCACAGCCCCAGCCCCATGCTGCCTCTTAAGAGCCACATCAACGGCAGGAGGTTCGTTTATTCATTGTTGATTCACAGACTCACAGTTATGGTACCAACAATGGGGTTTATTAGTGAAGGAAGTTGGAGAGTAGGAAAGGTGAAGAATATCACCCAAAACCAATTCAAGTTTTAGCTAAGTAGTTTCAAGGTATGATTCCTCAATTAGTCCAAGCTCTGGTTTCAGTTTAGCAGTCAAATCCAAATCACCCAACAAGGTTTGCCTCAAAGCAAACAAGTATCTAGCAAGTTACATATCAACTTCTCCTTCATGCTTCTGGCAAGAAAAACAAAACACCTTTAACTGTGGCCTGTATCTCAGGGCTCCTCTGCTTATTATACCTTGCCACAGTTTCTCCACAGCAATGCCACAGTCTCTCCAACACCAACAGAGTCTGCTCCAGTTTCCCTCAAGTCTTGTGGCCACACTTCTTGCTTACCTCAAGTCTCGCTGCCTTGTGCGTGCGTGCGTGTGTGTGTGTGTGTGTGTGTGTGTGTATACTCTTATTCTAGTCTACAGCTGTTGATGATTTGCGAGACCATGCTGATTTACAAGACCATGTACCTGAAATCAAGTTAGGTGAAGACCAGAAGAGACTAACTAACAGTTAACAAAAGTCAACTTTCAGGTAAATATCATAGCCACTAACACACATTAGGCATTCTTTTAAGGCATTATTTTTGAAGGCAAGAGACATGCCTACACATTTTAGCAGAATGTCCCACAAAACAACTGGAAATGGCCTTTTCAATGATACCATCTTACATTTATGTGGCTCTTTCATGCATTTTTATGAACCCCACTTATATGATGGCAGAGGTGGCTGACAGGAACTATGATGCCCACCTGCAAACGGGACCAGCTGGCCCAGTGAGGGTGAAGGGTACCAACATGCCATGTAAGGGTTGGCGGAAGCTTGGCACTGTCCTCGCTTCTTTGAGCTAACCCTATTTGTAAACTGGATGCCAGGGCAGATTCACAAAAGCATTGAACAATATTCAAATTTAGATGATTTTTTTTTTCATTTCAGTTTTTAAAGTACAGCCAGGGTACTCCTTAGAGGCAAAGATGGTGGCACTCTGTCTCACATACTTGGGACATGCTGTCAGAAGGGGCCAGTCCTTGAAAAAAGACATCTTGCTGGGAAAAGGAGAGGGTCTGAGAAAGAGAGGAAGATTCTCAGTGAGATGTTATAGTTACAGTGACCGTAACAAGGGTCTCTGGCACATCAAAGTTGGTGTGGATGGCATAAGATAGAGCCAGTTTCAGATCTGTTGTTCATAAGGTCGCTGTCATTGACTTGATGACATATTTTTTTATGAACATAATAAGATTAGGATCTTTTCTATGATCTTAACATTAGAATCTTTATTATTAGTGTTAAAAGTTGTGGTATTGTTTTCTGTGGATTTTTTTGGCTTGCTAGTTTAATATTCTTTATTCTAGCAACATAAGAATCTGACTTTTAGCAAATCAGTGACCAAAGACTTTTCTTTCCTCATCCTCAAGGTTGGGTTCATCCCGCTGACTCTGGTGAAGGTCATACTTTCGTCCAGCCATCAGCAGAAGCAGGGGTCCAATCAGCATAAAAGGCCCCACAATCAGGGCACAAGGCAGACATCACACTGTGGTGTTAATTTCTGTGTACTCTTGAGTGAGTCACATCACATTTTGTGTCACTCTATGCACTCTTTCCCTCCATAAATAAAATAGTAACAAAGGTGGTTTAAAGATTTTTTTATTTACAACTTCCTTTTCCACACCTTACAGAAAAATGTTGATAACAAATTCTAGCTTTTGTTTTTATTCTTTCATGGTAAAATTTACTTTCATTCATAAAGTATTATAATGCTTATGACCTTACAAATGGCTTTACAATGCTTACAAACCTGACTAGGGACCCAGTCTGTCTTCTTTTTTTAATCATATCACCCATTATTCTAATCCTCAAAGACAATCAACAATTCTGACCCCAGGGCCTTTGCACTATCTGTTCTGTTGGTCTGAAATGCTCTTTCATATCACTTGGATCTCATATGTCACTTCCTCAAACAGCCCTTCCTTGACCACTCTCCTCTCACTGTCACCACTGTCAGAGTTAATCTCCTGGATCATTTTTTTTTACAGTAGGAGCCCTGATGGTGGGTAAGCTCTTGACTGCTAACCAAAAGGTTAAAAATCCAGATCCATCAGCCACTCCAAAGGAGAAAGATGAGGCAGCCTGCTTCCATAACGACTGAAAGTCTTAAAGACCCTATAGAGCAGCTCTATTCTGTCCCACAGTCACTATCAGTCAGAACCAATGCAACAGCAAAGGGTCCTTTTGTTTTCCCTGATTTCTTTTCTCTCCAGGTTAGAGCACTCTGTCTCCAAATCAGCACCTGGTTACATAAGAGCTGGGTGAAAAATCAACAAATTAACCCACTCACTCATTCATTCATCCACTCTATAAAGGTTTTTTACTCTGTACTGTCCAGATGCTGAGGATAAAAAGATGTCTATGGTATAATACCATCCTTAGAGAGCTCACATTCAAGCTTTGAAGCCAGATATACAAGCAAACATCTATGATACAAAGAGCATGAGTTCCTGGACAAGAGAAAGTGGAAAACTACCTAAAATCATACGTGTGATAAAGAAAGGTGGAATCCCCAAGACTGGGGCCCTGGAAAATGAACTCACCCCAGCAATTTAATGTCAGCCAATCCATTTCAACTATAAAGTGAGTCCTTTGGACAATCAATCACAGGAGACCGGAAGGGCTTTATCTGTCCAAGAACAAAGCTCAGGACAGGGAAAATGGGAACCGAGAGAGGAAGCAAGAAGAGCACTATTACCTTGAAGAAGACAGCAATGAATGATGGGAACCAAAACACACATAAATTATAGCATAAATCTGCTCTATAAACCTCCCCCAAAAGCACAATTTTTAAAAAAATTGGTATATGAGAAAAAATAGGGTCACTTTCATAGTTAAAAAAGACCATTTCTACATCCATCTTGAAATATAATAGTGTGAGTGACAGGATACTATCCATACACATACAAGGAGACCTGTTTATACCACTACCTTTCAAATGTATACACCAGAGCCAAAGACGAGGACATAGATGGTTTCTAGCATCTGTTGTAGTCAGAAATCGAACATGTAACCAAGATGCTTTAATAATAATGGGTGACTGCAATGCAAAAGTTGGGAGCCAGGAAAAAGGATCAGTAGTCGGAAAATACGGACTTGGTGATAGAAATGAGGCTAGGGAAAGAATGATAGAATTCTGTACAATCAATGATTTATTCATAGCAAATACCTTTTATAAGAAACATAAACACAGGCTATACACATGGATTTCACCTGATGGGATTCACAGAAATCACACTGATTACATCTGTGGAAGGACTCACTGGAGAAGTTCAATATCAGCAGTGAAAACTAGGCCAGGTGCTGACTGAGAAACAGACCATCAACTGCTCATATGCAAGTTCAAATTAAAACTAAAGAAGGTTAAATAATATCCACAGGAATCAAAATTTGATCTTGGAGTCTTTTTCCCATGAATTTAAAAAGCAACTCAGGAACAGGTTTGAGGGCTTGAACACTAAATAATGAACAAAGACCAGAGGAGCTATGGGAAGACATCAAGAATATCATTCATGAAGAATGCAAAAAGTCATTACAAAGAAGGAAGAAGATCAAAATGGATGTCAGAAGAGACTCTGAATATTGCACTAGGGCCTCAAAAAGCCAAAGCAAAGGGAAGAAATCAAGAAGTTAAGGAGCTGACTAGAAGATCTCAAAGGGCTGCTCAAGAAGACAAGGCAAAATAGAACGAAATGTTCAAGAGTCAGAAAATCAAAAGGGCCAAATTCGTTCAGCAGTTCTATTTTTTTTATTATTAAATCTATTTTATTAATTAATTAAAAAGTACTCATTACTGCAGTTGACTTAAGTAATCATCATTAACAAAAGTTACATTATTCGAATTAATTTTAATATAATTATAAAAAGCATAATTATCGTTATAACAGTTGTTGCACTTGGCAGCTAACCAAAAGGTTGGCAGTTCAAATCCCACAGCTCCTCCCCAGGAGAAAGATGAGGCAGTGGGCTTTCAGCATCGGAGACCCTAACTTCTGCACCCTACAAGCTCTGGTGGTGTAGTCCACGGGGAGCTGCATGCCTCTCTGAGGTCCGAATTCACAGCAGCTCTGCAGGAGAAAGCTGGGAAATCTCCTTCCACATGATTTACATTCTTGGAAATCCAGTGGAGGCTGAGCTGTGTGGTCCCCACTCATGGCAATGACCGATTGCCCCATAGAGTCTTCACGTGTCAAAATCAACTTGGCAGCAGCCGGATGGGAGACCGGGATGTCAGAAGCTAAAAGGTGACCCTCTATGTTTTACATTTCTGAAAGGAGCATGGTGCCCACGCTGATGGTCATTCCGGACCGTGAAGATGAGGGCGAGGTTTCAATGGGATCTTTCCCTTGCTTTGGATCCTGCACCAAGTAGTTCTGGCTTTCTGAGGCTTGATTTGCTTCTCTATAAAATGGGGTTCCAAGGAAATGGGAGAAGTTGCCTCTGCATGGTTTAAAATCAAGAATTGTGTACACCAGGGATGTGTCCTATCTCCATACCTTTTCTTTTTTTTTTTTTTTAATTAAGTTTAATGAAAGTTTACAGAGACTTTGGATTTCCATTCATTCATTGTCCTTTTCTCCCTGCCCACCCCTCCCCCTGCTCAGCATTTCTTAAGCCAAAGGAATTAAAGAACAAATTTACCTGTGACGTGTAATGCTTAAAGATGCTATGGGCAAAATATTGAATGATTTAGGAAGAATTAAAAGAAGATGGAAGGAGTATACTGAGTCATTGCACCAAAAAGAATTGGCTGAGACTGAAGAATTTCAACAACATATGAGCAAGAGGCAATGGTGATGAAGGAGGAAGTGCAGGCTGCTCTGAAGGACCTGGCAAAAAACAAAGCCCCAGGAACTGATGGAATACCAACTGATGTATTTCAGCAAACAGATGCTGCCCTGGATGTGTTCAAGAAGCTGTACTAAGAAATCTGGAGGACAATAACTTGGCCAACTGACTGGTAGAGATTCATATTTATTCCCATTCCAAAAAAAGTTGACCTGACAAGAGTATGGAAATTATCACACAATATCATTAATATCACACACTAACAAAATCTTGCTGAAGATTTTCCAGAAATGACAGGAACACTACAGTGACAGAGAACTACCAGAAATACAAGCTCGGCTTAGAAGACGTCGTGGCACTGGAGACATTATCACCAATGTCAGATGAATCTTGGCAGAAAGCAGAGAGGACCAGGAGAATGTCTATCTATGTTTCATTGACTATGCAAAGGGATTTGACTGTATGGATCACAACAAATTGTGGCTAACCTTGAGGAAAATGGGAATCCAGAACACTTGATTGTGCTTATACAAAACATATACTTGGACCAGAAAGCAATCCTCAGAACAGAGCAAGGAAGCACTGCATGGTTCAAAATCAGGAAAGAAGTGCATCAGGGATGCATCCTGTCCCCATACCTTTTCAATTTGTATGCAAACCAGATCATTCAGGAAGCAGGGCTTTATGAAAAGAAATGTGGCATCAAGACTGGAAGCAGACAATCTGTGATATGCAGATGACACAACCTTGCTTGCTGAAACTAAAGAAGACCTGAAGCACTTGCTGCAGAAGGTTAAGGACTGTGGTCTTCAATATGGATTGAAGCTCAACATCAAGAAAACAAGGATTCTCACCACTGGGCCAATTGTCAGCAGCACAATAGATGGAGAAGACACCTAGGTTGTTAGCAATTACAGCTTGCTCGGCTCCACAATCAACACTCATAACACCACCAGTTACGAACTCAAAAGACAAATTGCATTGGGGAAAATCTGCTGTCAGGGACCTCCCCAGAGTGCTGAAAAGCAACAATATCAGTCTAGAGACTAAGGTGTGCCTAATCTAGGCAATGGTCTTCTCAATCACTTATTATGTTTCAGAGAGCTGGACAATGACTAAGGATGACAGAAGAAGAATCGATG
Source organism: Elephantulus edwardii (assembly GCF_000299155.1). Lineage (NCBI taxonomy): Eukaryota > Metazoa > Chordata > Mammalia > Macroscelidea > Macroscelididae > Elephantulus > Elephantulus edwardii. The sequence continues at coordinate 26,711,144 of NW_006399769.1, forward strand.
CCTTCGAGTTGTGGTGCTGGAGAAGAGTCTTGAACATACCATGGACTGCCAAGAAAATAAATAGGTCTGTCTTGGAGAGAGTGAAACCAAGATTCTCCCTGGAGGCTAAGATTTTGAAGCTCTGTCTCACATGTTTTGGGGCATGTGGCCAAGAGATATCGGTCCTTGGAGAATGACATAATGTTCAGAAGAGTAGATGGACAGCGCATGAAAGGAAGACCCCAGATGAGTTGGAGTGACACAGTAACTGGGGCAATGGGTGTTGGTGTGTCGGAATTAGCGAGACCAGCTTAAGACAGGGAAGGGTTCAGAGGTGCTATACATCAGGTCGCTATGGGTTGCAGGCAACTTGATGGCACATAACAACAATAACATCATGTTATATAAAGTGAAAAGTGTTAGGGAAGAATAGGATTTGTTGTGTCCGAGGTGCACAGAGACCTGAATTGGGCTGCATAATGAATGTTACTCTCCACAATGGAAGATTGAGAAAAATCTCGGAGGAGCAAATTGGAAGCATCACTGCTAAAGGCAGAGGCCGAATTCTCCCAACTCCTGAATCAATACAGCAAAGGATTCATCAGGAAGAAATGATCAATCATAACCAATTTAGAGGGATTTTACAAGGACTTTTCACCAATCTACTGGTTTGTTGTAGTGTGATGCCTAAGGGGTTGGTGTGATGCTGAAAGTGATAAACCAACAGCTCACCAATGGAGGACACGTTTCAGCAGATCATCGAGATAAAGACAGACGAGGAAGAAAGGCCTGATAATCTACATCCAAATATTGTTGCTGTTTTTGTGTTCCATCAAGTAAATTTCAACTCTCGGTGAACCCACAGGACCGGCTAGGCCTTGGGGAAAGACAAGCTATCTCCATGATTTACAGCCTCTGAAAACCCGGTGGAAGGTCAGTTCAGGCTCAAAGGCAATGAGCCGGTCAGCCGTGACTGACCCTTAGGCTGCAAACTTCACAGAGTGGAAAAAGACAGACCGTTTCCTCCTGAGCTGTCTACAGCCTTGGACACCCACTGAAGGGTCAGCTATGAATCAGTTCAGACTCACTGGCAAAGAACTTGAGTTTTCGAAGAATCTTTTCAGGAGCAGCTCACTGTATCTTTACTTTTGCAGACCCTCTGATAGGTGGGTTCCAATCACTGACCTTTTGTTAGCACCTAACCGTTCATTAACCCTGAGGCGGACAGGAACAGCATCTGACAGGACAAGCCTCCAAATGCAACAATGAGCGCAAGCACGCTGGTGACATGAGGATGGCAGGAACAGGGTAGTATTTTGACCCACTGTATGTTCTATACTTTTGCAGTTGATTCAAAAGCAATGAACTACAACAAAATCTCTTCTGAAAAGGCAAACTGTCCATTATCTGCTTCATTTGGTGTTAAAATGAAATAAATACAGATTAAAAGATGGAGTGGGTATTTGTCAATTAAAAATTTTGAAAACCCTACTGCCATTGATGGGAAAGTCTGCTGTTAGGGACCTCTCTAAAGTACTCAAGAGCAACGGTGTCTCTCTGGAGACTAAGGTCTGCCTGGTACAGGCCATGATCTTTGCAATCACTTGTTATGCATCAGAGAGTTGGACAATGACTAGGGAGGATAGAAGAATTGACGCCTTTGAGCTGTGGTGCTGGAAAAGAGTATTGGATATACCATGGACTGCCAAGAAAACAAACAGATTCATCCTAGAGAGGGTTAAACCAGGCTGCTCCTTGGAGGCAAGGATTCTGGGCCTTCGTCTGACATACTTTGGACATGTTGTAAAGAGAGACAGGTCTTTAGAGAGGGACATCATGCTGGGTAAAGTAGAGGGACAGCGCAGGAGGGGAAGACCCTCTATGAGGTGGATTGATTCAGTGACTGGATTAATCAGGATGGGTGTGTCAGAGACAGTGCGATTGACACAGGATAGAGCAGGGTTTAGGGCTGTTGTACATAGGGTCGCTATGAGTCGTAAACGACTCAATGGCACATAACAACAACAACAAATGCCATTGATTTCATTTTAACTCAGTGATTCGAAAGAACAGAGCAGAATTGCCCCACAGAGTTTCAGTATAAAAATATTATATACAGTTACAGAAGCAGACTGCCACATCTTCCTCCCACTGAGTGGTAAAGGGGTGAGAACTATATACCTTCTGATTAACTGCACGAGATTTTAACTACTATACTGCTATGGTTCATCTTAATTCAAAATGATAAAATGAAGTGCATAAAAGAATGAAATTAAGATTAGAATTGTTTAGTAAAAACAACTATGAGATATCATTTCACCCCAGTAAGAACAGCAAAATGTAACAGAACAGCAAACAACAAATGCTGGCGAGGTTGTGGAGAAACTG
>NW_006399769.1:26713661-26736521 GCF_000299155.1 Elephantulus edwardii
GAATACTACACTGCAATGAAAAACAAGGAACTCATGAAATATTATACAAAATGGGTGACCCTGGAGGACATTATGCTGAGTGAAGTATCTCAGTCACATATGGACAAATACTGCATAGTGCCACAGTTGTAAAACGGGACTGATATAGGAGTTGGGGGGAGACTGAGAAAGATGGGATAAATTATACATACTGCATTGAAACAGATGAGAGAGAGAACTGTTTAAAAGGTATATGATTAGGTATTATTGTCATGACAGGAGTCCAGGATGAAGGTTGCATAGTGGAGTGGTATTGGGGGAAGGGACTGTATAACAATGAAAGAATTTTTCTTTCACTTTTCAAAAAGAAGAACGAACTGGAGAGAAGGGGTAGGCAGGGAGAAAAGTGCAACAATGAATAAATGGAAGTCTAAAATCTCTGTAAATTTTCATTAAAAACTGTTTATTAACCTTATCCCCCAAAATCATTTTTCAGTCTACAAAAGATCCTTGCTATTTATTTTAGTTTCCTTACATTATTACTAACGTCTTCTGGTAGCTTTTTCCTGACTATGATTTATCTCCTCTAGGAGGAGTCAGTCTTAATTCATTACCAAAATTCCCCTCAAGTTTCTCCTTTACCCATGCAGCTCTCACATCTGAAATCACAGATCCCTTTTGTAACCAAGCATATCAACGTCACATCTCATACCTTCCTCCAGTCCACCTTTCCATGCCCTGCCCAAGCTCCTCTTCCTTCTGGCCCAGCAGAACTTAAGGGTAGGTACTAAAAAAACCAGCCAATCCGTCTCCCATTTTACAAAACACAACATTTCACAACTATTTACTTCCATCCATGCCAACAACATTACTCAAATGTGGTGGAGGGAAAAAAAAAAAAAAAAAAACACCACACACCACCACAGGGAATAGTGCAGTTGGCCAAGAGCAGTATTTAGGGATCTAAAATTACAGGGAAAATCACACAACATTTATTTCACTTAGTCCCAAATCTCTATCAGATGATGTTGAGCAGAAAGATTCTGAAATTGGCAGGGAGAAAGGAAAAGCTGCCTTAAAGCTTGGGCCGTGCCAAGGCTGCCTACAGAGAGAGCAGGAGGAAACAGAGTAAGGTGCTGTGCCCTTGAGAGAGCAGTCACAATGCGCACTGTCTGCAGGGCAGGGAGAAGCAAGGGGGAAGGAAAACAAACAGAGCCTGCTGCCAGGAGGTGAGAGTAAACAAGGGAAAGGAGCCCAACTCACACAGTATTCAGAGGGTAGTAGTCACAGCACGGCAAAAGCAGGGCTGCTGATTCCATTCAATCCATTCAAAGCTGTTAGCGTGCTGGGGCTGGACTTCTGCGGCTCAGCCGAGAATCAGAGAGCTAACATCGCATGAAGACTATCCCCACCTGCACACTGACCAGGGCTCAGGCGCCTGGCCTAGAACCAAGGAGGAGTGGAATCTGAGTGCCTGGAGGACTGTGGAAGGGAAAAGTAGGACTCTCTCCACGGGACCCAAGGCACACACAGAGGGGTGTGTATATGGGTGGAGCATCCAAGAGAAGGCAGTTCTGGGCAGGTCAAATCTCCAACAGCTCACATTTGTAACACTCTGCTGAGCTGGGTGGGCCCTGCTCTCCAAGCACCTTCATACATACCTTACCTTATTCATTGTCCCAACAACCTCTGAACGACAGTTCCAAAGCCCAGCCGTGGGGTCACTTGAGCTGCTGCAGTCTCTCCAGAGGCGGTCAATCTCTGTCGGAAGAAGCTACCTGTCTTTCCCTTGCCAAGTGGCTGGTGGATTCAAATGGTCAACCTTTTATTTAACAAGACAACGAAGAACGCAAACTACTTCCAAGGGCCCTCCTGAATGAGAGATAGGACCATCATTCTCCTTGTTTTGTGAATGAGGGTTCAAAGCTTTGTCTCAGGTATCACAGTTAGGGGCCTAAAGTCAAGCTGAAAAGAATCACTGGCAAAAACTAGCTTCAACTGAAAAACAATGTATATGAACTTTGTAAGTAATAAAAATTTTATTTTTAAAAAAGTTATTATCAAGGTAAGCAGAAAAAACAACCGCCTTTGCGTTGATCCTGACTCCTGGTGACCCCATGTGTGGCAGAGGAGAAAGGAGTCCCAAAGAGTTTTCAAGGGTGGACTTTCTTTTTAGAAGGAGATTGCCAGACATTTCTTTCCAAGAGTGGACTTGCTCAGTTAGACCTCTAAGTGCTCAGTTAGCAACGCACAGACTACTGAAGTCAACATGGAGAACTAACTCCAAGGACTGAGCCGTTAACCCTGAACCACACTGGCCCAAGTCAGGGCAAGCCAAAGGGAGAGCAAGTGAGGAGAGTGAGGAGAGGAAGGGGAGGAAGGCAAGAGAAGCAAGAGGGCTGGACAGACTGCTTGTCCTGCTTGCTGGCTCACTGACCTGGCTTGAAGGAACAATGGCTACAGAGTTCCAGTCTCCAAGGTACTATGTCGTAGTGACATGCTCGATACACACTAATAAGCAGGGTAAATTAATAGTTGTGCATGTGTGCATACATATAAACACAGCCCCGAAACAACCAGTTTGTGTCACACCAACAAATTATGTGCTATTTCCTCTCTACAGGAAACATTATTAGCAAAACATACATTTAGAGCAAGATAAGACCATAATCTGGCCCTTATCTATAAATCACTGTGCTTAATTACCACATCAGCATGGCTTTTAAAACATGGACCTTGGTAGGCAGGTAACTGTTAAGATACCACTTTATACATGTCTGTGTATTTTAAGTATTTTATAACTGAAAATAGAATATATCAAATGAGGGAATGATGTGGTGTTTCAAATATTTTTTTAATTTACATAATTACTATGTTTCATTAAGTTTGTAAATTTTCAACCTGTTAAAGAAAATCTGAATGGGAAAAGAAATCCTCTGTGTAAGCAACTTTGGACTGTGTATGTACTCTCCAAAATAAAACTGACCCAACGTTTTAGAGAGCACCTATGCTGAAAATCTTCTAAACTGCTAAGCATTGGCCTTGGCATTTAAATATCCACAGCACAGTAACACAAAGGCTATCCAGCAGCATTTCTCCTAAAGCACTGTTTTTCTGAAATTGCCACTTCCAGCAGCAGCACCCAGGGAACTTGTTTCAAAACTCTGATTCCTGGGTCTCTCCAACATTATGATTCAACAGAGCATTTTAACAAACTCTTCTGGGGATCTGTCTATATGTCACGTTCACATCTGGGCACCATGAACTCAGAAATCTCTTTAAAATAGATTGAGTAAAAATGTCCAGAGGTAAAAATGGTGGTCAATTTCTTCTAAAACTCCTTGGGGTAGCTATAGGTCCTGTGGTTAGGTGCCACTGACTAGAACGCACAACATCCCTGTGAACAACAGATCTGAACCTTGTGCTGTCCATCCATCATCACATCATCATGCTCAAGCCCACTGCTGGAGACAGGGTATCATCTCGTTCAAAGTCTTCCTCTCCTTTGATGACCCTCTATCTCTCCTTGTATGATAGTATCTCCTGAACGAGCAATAAATAAAGCAGATTTGAAATCACAAGTGGTGTGGGAAGGAGTCCAATCCACCTCCCTACCTACCGTCCTAGCAATGCTAGGAAACTCCAAAGTGCTCCAGAGTCACCTAGCTCCATGTGCCCACCTTTCAGGCCCAAGTGCACTGCATCTCCGGGCTCAGGAAAGTGAAAGCCAATCTACATCAGCCTGGGCTCTCAAAAGAGTTAAGAGAACGGTGCAGCACGGGATCCATGCAGCATAAGGTAGTAAAAACAGTGAACAAGAAGATGAGGGCTGAGTGCTGGGGGCTGGGCACGCCTCTATGGAGAAGCACTCGGCCGCAAGTGGATTCAGGCTGATGACCCCACAGATATGAGAGGGGACCTGGACTCCATCACACTTTCTGTGACAGGTTTTCAGAGCAAGTCACCAGGCCTTTCTTCCAAGATGCTTCTGGATGCACCTGAACCTCACACCTTCCGTTTAACAGCCAAAGCTCTTGCCCCTTTTCACCATCTCGGTATACCTTAATCTACAAGAAAGTAATACTGCCTGCCTCACCCACCGCACAGTGTGGTGAAGAGCATCAAAGCGCTCTCTGCATGCACTAACAAAAGTAAAAAAATAGCACACTGTCATCATGGCAATTTGGACTCAGGGCAACTGAAAAGGGCAGAGCAGAATGGGACCCACAGGCTCTCCTAAACAGAATGTCTGAGCTTTGTCCAGCAGAGCACCTTGTGGATTAAAGCAACTCATCTTCTGGTCAGTTCAGCAGCCAAACGCTCCAGCCGCCAGGGTTCCGCGTGCACTGAGGCGCTGCACAGATTACCGCTTCCATGAGCGAGCCCTACATGCGCTCTCTGACCTCGGCCAGGGCTAATGTGTGCAGGCACACCTAACACTCTGTGTGGCCCCCATTCCCTGCTAGGCAGGAAGGGCTTGGAAGCAAAATCTGCACTGTAGGAAACTTTCATTCAAGCTCCCAAGTGTGTTTGTGTCTGTGTAGAATATCCAAGACAACAAAAGCAGGACCAGAAAGAGAAAAATCCTATCATTTCAACAAGGCTGGATTCCCAAAGGCCCAGAGGCAGCGGGGTGGGGAAGATCTTCAATGAAGCAGAAGGTGGAGGGAGGCTGGGGGTCTTCAGACTGGACCACAGGCTGGAGGAGGGCTCCAAGATGAAGGTTTAAGTACAAGCGCAACACAGAATTTACGGTTCCTAAATGTTTGTTTAACTGGTGTTGAGAACACACATTTGACCCGGTGTGAACCTGACCTCTGGGTCCCTCTCCCTTCGCCAGTCTGTCTCTGCCACAAGACAGGATTTTCCAGCCCGCCCTCCCATCCTTGCTCCCAGCACCGGGGCCAGGGCGGCCCTCTCAGCCGCCACCACGGCAGACCTCACTGCAGATCTACTGGCAAAGTCGCTGTCAATGGCCATAGCAGGCCGAAGAAGAATGTGTAATCATTCTGGACCTGACTGCCAAGCTTGGCCAGCACACCACTGAGCCAAAAGGGATAGTAAAGGGCCCGAGGGAAGCTCTTCAGTCACCTGGAACTCAGAGGCACACTGCACCCTGCTGGGGTGCCCTCTCCCCTGGGAGCTGGGAGCACCCGTGCACACTTGACTGTCTCCTCCGAATACAAGCTAAGGGACCTCTCTGCAGCTGGCTCCTGGGGCAGGGGTGAGGGGGCTGTTCAAAGCAGTATGGGCTGAATGCCAGTGGAAAAGCAATGGAATATCGATTTTCTGTTTCTTGCTAAGGAGGGAACAAGTCATTTGATGTGCCATGAGTTAAGTGAGTAAAAACAGACCCTGCACTCCCTACAGCTGGCTGCATTTCTCCTCTATTCATAGAACCTGGCACATGGTAAAAGCTAAACAGAGATCCATTTAAATAAATGAAAGAACCATCCATGCATTTATGGCGGGCCTAGGATGTGCCACGCACCCTCTTTGGATGCAGATTTACCTCTTCCATCCATCTGACCTGGCCTCACTCTCATCTCTCCTCTGTTCACCTGTGTTGATGGTTCTCCCGTCCAGTCTCCTCTTTAAAGCCTGGCCCACTGGCACTGTCTCTTGCTGGTCTACACCCACCATGACAGGGAGATGAAAAGACTGGCCAAATTACTCGAGGGCCTGGGCTCACTGTGGGCTGCGGGGAAAAACTGCAAAAATGAAGGCAGGCAGAAGTATTACCTACTGTGGGTTTAAGGCTCTCCTAGATGCTGACTACTAAGTGAAAGGTTTAAACCTGTTGTTGTTATGTGCTGTCGAGTCACTTGTGACTCACAGCGACCCTCTGTACAACAGCCCTAAACTCTGCTCTGTCCTGTGCCATTCGCACCGTCTCCATAAAAGAAAAATGAAGAGGCTGCTTCCATAAAGCCTGTTGGAAGCCCTATGAGCAGTTCTATGCCTTGAGCTCACTGGCAGTGAATCTGTTGTGCTACCAGAAAACAAAACCCCTAACTCACACACACACATACTAAAAAAAATCCTCATAACCTCACAGCTGTGGAATCAGAATTAACTCCTAGCTGATCCAAATGAAGTTAGGCCTCGTGGAGAGCAGTGCAACTCCCTACAGATGAGGCCAGGGCTCCCCAACTCCACGAAAACCTCCTATAGAAGGGAAATTTCCAATTCTTTGGGAAGAGAAGCATATCTGATACCTATTTTGCCCAAAATGTGTACCTTTGTCACTATTCATCCAAGATTAATAATGAGCAAGATGTACACTTCCATTCTCTGCCCTGTGTGGGTTGGCTGCCCTTCCAAAGGCACATCTCTCCCATGGTAATTTATGGTTCACTCCACTGTCAGTATTCAGAAGCATTTTCCATGGCCCATTTCAATTACCTTTAAATCCCCTAAAGGAAATAATCCAGGCTAGCTTCTCAGTGGTCCCTTCTTTTCTTCATGAGAGTAAGGAAACACAGAGCAGTATTAGCTCCTCGAATCCCTTATGAAGAAAGTGTTCCCAGCCCCTGGACATGATCCAAGTAAACGGAAATTCTTCAGTGAGGCTCTTGGAATGATCCTGATGTGTGGTGGCAATGGGAAGGCTTCCCTAGTCACCTATCTCGGTCTAAGCATGTTTTAGGATGACTTCTAACATAACTGAAGTATTCAAGACAGATCTAGAAATGCCTTTTTTAACTATGAAAGCAACCCCATTTTTCCTCAACTTTTTGTCTTCAGCGTAGTAGATCGTATGATCGCTGACTCAAAATGTCCTGTGCCAGTCCATCTCATTTCACCAAAACCTGGTATGTCAATATTTATGCGTTCTATTTCTTTCTTAACCATATCCAATTTTCCTACATCCATGGTGCTCACATTCCATGGTCCAATCACTAGTATCTGCTTACAGCTGTTCCTCCTTCTTTGTGCTTCTATACCTCAGGGCCCCACCTCAGTTGCCGTATCTGCTAGTGTAAGTGTGCTCTGTTGTACATAGGGTCTTTAAAGGCCTGAAATTTAGGAAGTGAATGGCCAAGCCTTCTTCCTAGTATGTCTTCATCTGAATGCTCATTTAGAACATCTGACAGATAAGTATTTTACAGAAAAGAGCAGAGGAAAGGAAATTTCCCAGTTGTGGAAATAATCAATAGATTCAGTGTTGTCCCTGCCCTTGACAGATGTGTCTTGACCCACCCCTTTCCCTGCTCCACCAGCATTCCCTTCTACTTCCACTTACCCCATTCAACACCTATCTCCTCCTATCCAGCCCTTCATGTGATGGCATATATCTCAACCTTTCTGGGCTTCTGTGATTCCAAACGCCTCAAGCTACTGCCAGTTTCTTCTGCTGTGGCCAGTATCTCTTGAGTTTAGGAGTCTGTTAAGTCCAAATACCAGGTAGCAGTATCAGAAAAGGTTTCCTGTCTCAGACGGTACTGCAGAAAAGTCCTTTGCCTTGAACTTCTCCTCCAGGATTCACTTCTTGTGGCTTACGGCCTCTTCTCTTCTATTTGCAGCACACTGTAGTCACAATGGAATAGTTTCCCAAGGGAGGGTAATGTGTCCTGTAGATTTGGTACATAATGTTGTTTTCTTGGCTGGAGGGTCTGTGGCCCTAGGGCTCCAAAATTTTGAATGTATCAGCACAGAGAATGTCTATCTGTGTAGCAAGAGCTATGCAAAGGTATTTGAATGTGTAGATCATAACAAACTGTGACTGACTCTGCAAAGAATGGGAATCACAACATTTGATTGTACTTATGCAAAACCTATACTTGGATCAGGAGGCAGTCGTCAGAACAGAGCAAGGAAACACTGCATGGTTCAAAATTGGGAAGGGTGTACATCAGGGATGTGTCCTATCTCCATACCTTTTCAATCTATGTGTAGAACAGATCATCCACAAGGCTGCACTCTGTGAGGAGGAATGGGGCATCAGGATTGGAGGAAGACTCATCAACAATCCATGTTATGCAAATGACACATTCCTGCTTGCTGACTGAGGAGGACCTAAAGTGCTTGCTGTAGAAGGTCAAGAACTGCAGCCTTCAATATGGATTGAAGCTCACTATCAAGAAAACAAAGATTCTCGCCACTGGGCTGATTGGTAGCATCATGGTAGATGGTGAAGAGACTGAGGCTGTTAACAGTTTTAGTTTGTTTAGCTCCACAGTCAGCACTCTTGGCACCAGCAGCCAGGAAATCATAAGATAGATTGCATGGAAAAAGTCTGCTGTCAGAGACCTCTCCAAAGTGCTGAAGAACAACAATGTCAGTCTGGAGACTACGGTGTCCCTGATCCAGGCCATAGGCTCTGCAATCACTTGCTATGCATCAGAGAACTGGGCAATGACTAGGGAGGACAGAAGGTAAATTGATGCCTTTGAGCTGTGTAGCTGGAGAAGAGAATATACCATGGACTGTTAAGAGAACAAGCAGGTTCATCCTAGAGAGGGTGAGACCAGGCTGTTCGTTGGAGACAAGGATTCTGAAGCTTCATCTGACATACTTTGGACATGCTGCAAGGAGGGACCAGTCCTTAAAGAGGGACGTCATGCTTGGGAGGGTGGACTGATTCAGTGACTGGGGTAACAGGACAGAGAGAGTGAGATTGATACAGGATAGAGCAGGGTTTAGGGCTAATTTACATATGGTGGCTGTGAGTCGCAGGTGACTCTACGGCACATAACAACAACTAACATAATGAGAAACTCCATGTTCTCATGACACTGAGTTTTGTGTTTATATATAATAAATCATATCTAAGTATAATTTTTCTATACCAGCACAGGAAGGAAGTGGGAGAGGGAAAAAAAGACCTTTGATTAATTTATTTTGGAATCTAAGTAGCACCTCTATTCACTCAGGTAGTTACATGCACAAAACTCCATCTTGGGAATTGTTTGTCCACTCATAAATGGAGTATTTTTCCCCTAAGCAGCAAACTAGTATAAAAAGAAAACTAGAGGCGCATAAACAATTGAATATTTTTGGTTTAGTTCTTTTAAAAGAAATCACTCAGTGGTGGAAAAATATGTAAATTACTTTAAAACATAAAAAGGCATCCACATCTATATTATTCAAAAAGAGAGAAGGGGAGAGATCTGGAGAAACATTAAGGAAAAGAAGCAAAGCAATTACTAAATAAACAAGACAGGGTTTATTTGACTTGATCTAATAATAAACTCTTTTTTTAAATTTTTTTTAAATTTTTTTTTTTATTATTTTATGTGCTTGTACCGTCAAATCAGATCTGACTGGTACAGGAGGATATTGCACCTCCTTCTCCGGCAGAGCATCTGGTGGACTCGAACTGTGCTCCTCTGGGATTGCAGTGCAGCTTCTTGCCACTAGGCCACCAGAGCTCCCCCTAATAATAAACTCTTAAGACTCTTTTGCAGATGTGAGGGCGATCCGGCTGTGAAATCTGTTACCCCACTGATCGCCAGGGTTGATGTGGCTGATCTGGCTGGCGAGGCAGGTGTCCACTTCCTTCCTCATGGATCCACGTGTGTCCCTCCCAACACTGCACACTCAGTTGAAGAGGACCACCATCCCCGACAGAAGGAAGACCAATCGCCCTTCAGTCAGTGGTACACAAGTAGCTACGCTCCCCTGCTAGAGCCTCCAACCATGCGCTCAAGAATCTTTGGCTGTCTCTTCAAGGTTTTCATACACATTGTCTTTCACCTTAACCCCTGCAACAATCCCGCAAGGCAGTAGTCAAGGAGTTTTTGTCATTCCTGGGTGAGGAAATTCAGGCTGAGAGAGATCAATTGGATTTCCCAAGGCCACACACCTGGTGGATGGCACTAGGATTTGAACTGGGGTCTTCTGAAACCAAGGGCAGCAGACTCCCACGGCTTCACACTGTTCAAACACAGGCAGAAATTTCAAAGTAGTGGCAGTAACCCAGTGGTTACTTAAATGACAGATGAGGTGGCTGGCTCCCTCATCACTCTGTCTTTCCCATACACATATAAAGCCAAGTGCCCTATTGAAAAATAACCATCTAGTTAGATATATTACATGGGGCTGAGCACTGACTTAACCCCACTATCGCTTTTAAAAATGCAAATACTCCTGAAGGGAGTACTAACTTAAGCCTCTATCTTTAGACCTGAACTCATCTGTGAGAGAGAACAGTCTAAGAAGTTCAGTCCTTCACCATAAAGGAATGTGACCCTGCATCACTCAGATTCCCACTGCCACCAGGAACTACCTTCTAAGAACTGGAAGAATAGCTTGAATCAAAAGCTGGAGGCACTGCACATTTGTCTGTATTCTGAGACTAACTAATGTAACTTCTTCCGGAACCCTACAAGAAGTCTTTAATCCTAACTTTTCACACTGGTCTGAATTCTGTGGCTTCTTTCCTGTAGAGTTAGCACAAGGGCAAACACAACTTGACGCAGGCACTCACGCCCTTGCCTCTGTCACCTGGAAAGGTGAAGTGGGAAGTCAATTCAAGGTCTGGATATACTCTCCCATTTAAGAACACCTCTGGTTGCTCAACGCCTTCAGACAATACAAGAATTGGAGACTCTGATTTCAGAGTCAATCAGAAAGCCTCAGAATAAGAGGCATCAAAAGGCACCCACTTCCTGGAAAAACCTATGCAGCAGACATTTATCCCACCAAATTCCAGGGCAACTACCACCTAACAGACTGGTGGCTGCAACCCACCCAGGAACACAATACAAATGTGCTTCCGAAAAGTCACAGTCTGGAAGGTCCTATGGCACATTCCCAGCCTAAAAAAGGATTTTCTGGTTTTGAGCAAAAATAGTTATGGTGGCCAGGGCAGTGGCAGCCAGGGCATGAGTGTAAAGTGACCTATTCAACCGTAAGGGCAGGAAAATGCTGACACATTAATGCATATTTTAAATATATTCTAAGAACTTAAGGGGAAAGATTTGGCGTGAAAAAAGCAATGTATATGAACTTTGTAAGTAAACCAATATAAAATCTTAAAGGAAAAAAAAAGATAAATTAACCCTATAATGCCTATAACCTTCACAATTTCTGATCTAGTGGCTTGATTTCAAAGATTAAAAGGTGATAGTAAATTCATACCTATCATTACTTCCTCTGGATCACAGTTGATTCTTGGGTCATGTGAACCTTCTTTTCTAAAAACAAAAGCTACTATGCCAAACGCCTCCTGTTTCAGTCAAAGACCGCAGACATTTTTTTTTTCAATAAATTAATTTACCAGACTAATGACACTAGAAATGTTTTTCATTTGTCCACCAGTATTTTAAAATCTAAACTATTTCTAAGACCAAGTACTAAATTAGATTAATGGGGCTAAATTGTAATAGGCAGGTGAATTTATTGGAAGATTCCCATCCACGTCCACTTGGCGATGACTCCAGCTTTATGCTAAGAACACTAAGATGCTCAACTTCTTCTAAAGGGAAATTTGATGTATTTTCTATCAGCACCAGAATTGGCATCAAATTGTCAAGAAGAGCATCAAAATACTTTTTAGCTTAATCCCTAATTTCATGAGACTTAAGGGAACCACTCTTTGATGTCTTCACATCCATCAGCCTCATGAATTCATTTCTCAAAAGCTAAAACACGGCTGAACAAGTGTATTAACTTCTGAAACACGAATGTGTGGAAGGCCCATTGGTCACTTCTGAAGCAGGTGCAGTGCTACATCCTGGAAGGAATCAGCCGTCAAGGATGAGGGCCTGGGAGTGCTGCTTTCAGAAAGCTTCAGAAACTACTGACGTTTTATTCCACAGTAAAACCAGTTATACTAAAGTATAACATACAGCTGTTCCATGTGTGTCAGAGTAGAACTCTGCTCCACAGACTTCTCAATGGCTGGTTTCTGGAAAGACATCCTTTCCTCTGAGGTACCTCTATGTGGGCTCATCGTTCTAAGCTTTTGGTTAGCAGCTAAGTTAAATATTTGCATCATCCAGGGATTCCAGTATAAGAATAGGGGGCCCTCACTTCCCAAGCTCTCGCCATCACCTTCAAAAATGGTTTTCACTCATTGGCATCTGTGTTTAACTTACCTGTAGAGATTCTGTCATCTGGCATAGCCTCAAATGGAATTGTGGAATTCTTCTCCCCTCCCTAGGTCCTGATTAGCAGTGTAACAGAAGGATTCATACCTCATTGTGCCCAAGGAGATCTTGGATGAATGGCCTGGTTCCACACAGGGCATTGCTGTGTGTGGCACTGATACCAGTCTGTGTGGTAATGAGGTAAAGGAATGGACTATATTTAGACCTCAGCTCTTCCAGGTAAACATTAGCTTCTGAATATTGCCACAAGGGATCCCTCCCATGGACAGCCCCACTTTGCCAATTGTCTAGAGCCACTGTGAATTTAAGAACTTACGTTTGGTGCACCTCTGGGAGCCAGGAGCCTTACTCCATCCATGGCAGCACTGTCCTCCACAGACATTCACCCTGAAACAAAGCAACACTCCTGAGTCAAGCGGTAGCAACCCTCGGCTGTTGGTGGTTGTTACTGTGTACCATCAAGTCACCAATGACCTATAGCCAAACTTCCAGACAGTTTTCAGAGGCAGTTTAATCAGATGGGAAGAACCTGCCCATCTTTTCTCCTGTGGAGAAACTGGTGGATTTGAACTGCGTGCCATCGAGACTGCAGTACAGTCTCTTACCACTAGGCCACCAGAACTCCCTCTAATGGGATTGTCTGGACTCAATGGCACATAACACCACTCTGGCAGCACAGACTATCATTTTCTCATCCCTCTGGATTCAAGAAAGCCCTCATGGGCACCCAGGATCCCCAAGCCTAAACCATGCAGGTAGCTTCCCTTGATCAAGAAGGACAAAAGAAACAAAACCTGTATAACCAATAGCCATTATTATGCAGACAACATAACCTTGCTCACAGAAACTGAGGAGGACATGAGGCATCTGCTGCAGAAGTTCAAGGACTGCAGACTTCAGTTTGGACTGAAACTCAACATCAAAAAGACAAAGATTCTCACCACTAGGCTAACTGGTAGCACCAAGATAGATGGAGAAGACACTGAAGCTGTTAACAAGTTCAGCTTGCTCAGCTCCACAATCAACACACTTGGGACCAGCTGGCAAGAAATCAAAAAGACTAAAAGCACTGGGGAAGGCTGCTGTCAGAGACCTCTCAAAAGTGAAGAGCAACGATGTCAGTCTGGAAGCTAAGGTACTCCTGATTCAGGCCCATAGTCTTTGCAATTACTTGCTATCCATCAGAGGTAATGATCAAAGATGACAGAATTGATGCCTTTGAGTTGTGGTGCTGGGAAAAGAGTATTGAACATACCATGGACCATGAAGAAAACAAACAGGTTTATTCTGGAGAGGGTGAAACCAAGGCTGCTCCTTGGAGGCAAGGATTTTGAAACTCCATTTCACATACTTTGGGCTTGTGGCCAGCAGCGACCAGTCCTTGCAGAAGGACATTAAGGATTGGAAGGGTGCAGGGACAGAAGAAGAGAGGAAGACCCCAGATGAGATGGATTAACACAGTAATCCATCTCATGGGGGTAAGTGTGTCAGAGACAATGAGACTGACTCAGGATAGAGCAGAGTTCAGAGCTATTGTACATTGGGTCGCTATGAGTTCCAGGCGACTTGACGGATACTTAACAAACACCACCATTTAGACGTAGAAAGGAGGAGAGAAAGGGATGTAAATGTCTTCAAGTTCAAATTAAAGTCGTGTTAAGTTTATTTTGTATGTTATTTGTGCCCACATTTTAAATTCAAGTTGAGTTTCAGAGAGGTGTCCAAATGGTGGGTGAGGTCACAAGCTTGAAACCAGCCCTGGGGGGAATAAAAGCCAAGTAAGCAAAACAAGCCCTCCCCCGCAACAGCCCCCAGCACTCCCAGCCCATGATTAATAGGGAGCGGTGCCCCCATGGGGCGATGCTTGCGAGCTTCCAACCCTAGAAACTTCACAACCAAAACTTCATTGTCAGTGCAAACACACACACACACACACACACACACACACACAGGTGCACGGAAAGGTAATTTTAACATTTCTAGGATGCTGAAAAGTCCTTAGCCACAAAACAGTAGCCATATCTATACAGCCAGTCTGTCGCAAAACATTAGCTAAAACAAAATTAAAATTGCAGAGAGCAGTTCAAATGATGCTGAGGGATTAAGTTGTAGTGATTTCATGTTTACGCCCATCTTCTAGTAGTTCTGTTGGCGCACATGAGGTTACGCCCCAGGCAGAAATGCCTTTTGTGTTTACCCACAGCTCAGAAACAATGCACTGTAAATTTCCCCTCAATAAAAGTCACTGGGTTCCCCGGCACTCAGCTCCTCCAGCAGCACTCCAAGGCAGGCACAGGCGGGAGGAGAAAGCGAACCATGCCCGGACCCCCGAGGTCCCCGCACGGGCGGTGCACGCGAGGAAGGCGGGGAGAAGTGGGGAGAGGGCTTACCCCTGCAGCTGCTGCTTCTGATGAACCTGCAGCCGGGAGCCCGCGCCGCTCTGCGTCTCCCGCGGCACTTGGGAGCGCACCACTTGCCTGCCTTGTCTGGCGAACGGGGCGACCGCAGGGTGACCGCCCGGCTTCAGCTGGAGCTGCCCACTGGAGCCCCCGGGACGCGCTGGCTCAGGAGGCTGGAGCCCCGGCAAGGGCGCGATTCTGGGCTTGCTGGTGCGCCGGGTCCGCTCCGGAGGGGCGCCAGGGGAGGCGCGGCTGGGAGCGCCAACACCCGCCGAGCTCCGACTGTACCTGGTGTTGAGCGCGACGTTGAAGGTCCGCGGACGCGGCGGCCCGCCCAGAGGCAAGGCGCCCGCCGCCAGGCCGGGGCCCGGGCGCACCACGTACGTGATCCTCCGCACCCGGCCGTGCGCCGACGACGCGAGCAGCCCTGCCCAGAGCAGGATCCCCCACCTGAGCCAGGCCCCCGCCATCACGGCCCGGCCGTGCGGCTCGCCCGATGCGGGCGCGCTGGCGCTGGCCCGTGCGCTCCGGCCCGGGAAGCGCGCAGAGAAGGCGGGTATCGCGGCAGGGGAGGAAGTGCTGCGAGCAGCAGAGCGGCCACAGACCCCAGCAGCGAGTGGCGCGGAGAAGGGGGCGGGCGTGGGGGTGGGGAACGCGCAGCCTGAAGGGAGGGGAGGGGCGAGGGGAGCCGGCTGCGCAAGGTGAGGGTCCGCGGGGTGAGCCCAGGGTGCAGGGGCGCCGCGCCCGGAGCCGGCCAGCGCGGGTGTGCGCGCGGGATACGCACGGAGGGAGCCCCGACTGCGAAGTTCTCTCCAAAGTTTCTCTCGCTGTTGAACCGAGTGTCAGATCTGAACAGCCAATCTCAGGCAGACGTGACGTCAGGCAGTAAAGCCTAATTGGGGAAACCGTGCGATGAGCTCGGGGACGGGCCACCACCCCTCCACTTTCACATAGATTATTACGGTGGGGTCCGAAAGGCAACCGTCCCGGTTCCACGTCCCCATGTCCCTGTAGAAGACAAAGGATTCGACCAAGTCATTCCAGAAGCCCAGTAGGGTTTGATACTGTTTGGAAAGCCTGCGTTTTCTTAGCGACGTTTGCTCTGATACTTGCTACTTGTACTAAGATTAAAATATCACATCAAATTCTAGAAAAGACTGTTTCGAGCACGGAGCTTTGAGGGATAGCCTTTAGATGATTGCCTTTGGGGCTGGGAGTGTTTCTCGGTCTGCACACTCTGGTACCCTGCTCCCCACGCGGCATGTTCGCGAATGCAGAGCGGACAGCAGGGGGCGCCCGCGTACACCGGGAAAACCACCAGGAGCCTCAACCACGGAGCTCTCCGTCCAAAAACCTTCAGGATAAGAATACAGACTTTAGGATCCCTAACAATCCAAAGCTATTACTGTTGTTGTTTTTGTTCAGACACAGGGAAAGAGATTGTCCATCCTTCTCCACAGATGAGGTGGATTCCAGCAGCATGCCTTTGAGATTGCAATGCAGCCTCTTACCAGTAGGCCACCAGAGCTCCCTAAAGGCATTGTTGTTATGTGGCTTAAGTCAACTACGACCCAATAGTTCTGAACCCTGCCCTGTCCTGAGCCAATCCCGCTGGCTCCAACACACCTGCCCCCATTACCCCATTTAATAAGCCAATGCATCTCATCCAGGGTCTTCCTCTTCTGTGCTGTCCCTCCATCCTTCCAAGCAGGATGCCCTTATCCAAGGACTGGTGCCTCCTGGCAACATATCCCAACTACGTGAGACAGAGCTTCAAAATCCTTGCCTCCAAGGAGCAACCTGGTTTCACCCTCTCTAGGACAGACATTTTAGTTCTCTTGGCAGTCTATGGTATGTTCAATACTCTTCTCCAGTACAGCAAGTCAAAGGCATCAATTCTTCCATCATCTGTAGTCATTGTCCAGCTCTCTGATGTACAGCAAGTAAATGTGAAGACCATGGCCTGGATCAGGCACACCTTGGTCTCTACAATGACATCATTGCTCTTAAGGACTTAAGTGAAGTCTCTAACAGCAGATGTTCCTAATGCAAGTCATCTTTTGATTGTCTGAATTGTGCCAAGAGTATTGATTATGGAACTGAGATTGTTTATCTCAATCTCTTCTCCATCTTTCATGGTGCTGCCAATTGGTCCAGTGGTGAGAATCTTTGTTTTCGTGATGTTGAACTTCAATCCATATTTAAGACTTCAGTCCTTGACATTCCAATACAGCCACCTGGACCAATGTAGCACCCTAGACAGATGTAGCCTAGAGCCATTACTAGTATTTAAAAAGAAAAGTTACAAGTAAAAGAAAGGAAGTCAAGTTGATTGGCTGCTTAAGAGACAATGAGTTACCTTTAAGTGTGATGGGGAAATTTGGAAATGGTAATGACTGAACATCCTAATGTTGTTGTGTGCCTCTGAGTCAAACTGGTTCCATAGCTGACCATCTTGTGTGTTTTCAGAGGCAGTGAACAGCACAGGAGGACATTGCCCATCTTTCTCCTGTGGAACAAATGGTGGATTTTAACCAGGTACCTTTGGGTTGAGAAATTGAGATTATTCACAGCTTTAGTTTGCTTGTCTCCACAGGCAACACTCTTGGCACCATGAGCCAGGAAATTAAAAGACATATTGCGATGGGAAAGTCTGCTGTTAGGGACCTCTCCAGGGTACTGAAGAGCAATAGTGTTACTCTGGATACGAAGGTGCGCCTGATACAGGCCATGATCTTTGCGATCACTTGTTATGCATCAGAGAGTTGGACAATGACTAGGGAGGACAGAAGAAGGATTGAAGCCTTTGAGCTGTGGTGCTGGAGAAGAGTACTGAGTACTGGACTGCTAAGAAAACAAAGATTCATCCTTGATAGGGTTAAACCATGCTGCTCCTTGGAGGCAAGGATTCTGAGGCTTCGTCTGACATACTCTGAACATGTTGTAAGGAGGGTCCTTGGAGAGGGGCACCATGCTTGGGAGGGTGGAGGGACAGCTCAGGAGAGGAAAGCCCTCTACAAGATGGATCGATTCAGTGACTGGGGTAATGGAGATGGGTGTGTCTGAGGCAATGCGATTGGCACAGGACAGAGCAGAGTTTAGGGCTGTTGTACATAGGGTCGCTATGAGTCGAAGGCGACTTGACAGCACATAACAACAACAACCACCTTTTGGTTGGCAGTAAAACTTCTTACCGCTAAGCGACCAGGGCTTCCTGAACATCATGATAAATGTTACTAATGCCACTGAATAGTATACGTAAAGAATGTTAAAATGGCAAGAATCTGTTTTACAAAGCAGCTCGTCCGGCGTAGAGATGGGCAGTCTCCTGTTAAGCGATATACAACCTCAGAGACCCAGGGAAAAGAGAGCTAGTAATTGGTTCGGACTCTATGGCAGTGAGTTTTATATATCACAGTTTAAAGAAAGAAAGCACAAGTCCTGTCCTTCCCTGGGTCACTCACACTGGAGCTGGCCACCCTAAGAGGCTTACTGACGTTTGGGCAAAACTTTGAAGTAATGTCATTTACTTCTCACTCAATGTCATCAACTTGATTCCCACTGAAAGTGACCCTCCACTAAGTTGCTGAGTTGACTGCCCATCCTCTTCCTTCAGAAGCCCTGGTGGATTTGAGCCCCTGGAGACAGTAGACCTTTCGGTTAGCACTGCAACATCATATGAACTAATTTAAAACAATGTTCACTAGCAGAATCTATTACATGATTCCATGGATGCAACAGATAATCCCTGTTCATAGCTGTCCCCCTTTTCAAGTAATTAAGCTAAAAAGGATGACCCATATCCAAGGCTTTGAGTTATTGTTCATATTTCTTTGTGGCTTATCCTCTATTTTGTTGTCTGCCTGGCTTAGCTAGTAGACAATTGCCAGCAAGAGTTTGAAGGAAAAATTATTTGAAGTTGAGGAAACTTACGTCATTAATCTTTATATAGATAGATTTCACACACACACACACACACACACACACACACACACACACACTGCATTAAAGAAGGACCGCCATGATTTGATTTAGCAGGAAAGGCCTCAGTCCAGCTTCCAGAGACCAGTTCCTACAAGAACAGAGGCCAAGAGCCACTGTTCTAGAATAAATAGCATTGGACTGGAGATCATGAAAGAAACCTCAGTTCTAGTCCTAGCATTGCCACAAAAGAGCCACAAGACCATGGGAGCTTCCTCCTCCACACCATAAAGAAATTGGATTCACAAATGTCTTTCAGCCATTGCAGCTTATAGCTCTAAGAACATCTAGGGTTAGCAGGACCATTTCAGTCACAGGGTCAAGTCAACATGAGCCAGCAATTGTTGCGCAGAGGTGATCACAGCTGACACCAGAGAAACAAAAATTCACAAATTGTTGGTTGGAAAACTAATTTTCTATACAAACTTTTACCCAAATCATGTGGTTTGTGTTTGGTGGTGGTTTTGTTTTAAAAAAGTGAAGTCACTGAGAAGGGTGGGTCAGAAAGCTGCCTCCCAGGGCTGAGTTCTATAATGAAGGACACAGGACAAGCTAGTAAGTATCCGGAAATGGCTATTTTGATCAAAGCACAGAGGCTGAATGCCTAGAGATACAAAATAGCAAAAGGCACACCCCTTTGTATTTGAGAAACTTCCTAACTGGTTAGAGATAAGATATTAATAAATGGAAGCTCAAATGAAATATCTGAACTCAGTAACATTTTGAGATAATAGTAGATCTCTCTCCCTCTCCCTCTTCTTCTCACTTTCTCTCTTCCTCTCCCTCTCTTTCTCCCTCTCCCTCTCCCTCTCCATTTCCCTCTCCCTCTCTCTGAAAACAGGGCTTGCTTTACACCGTGACAATATCACAGAAACAAACCCATTACCTACATCAGTTGTATCACAAATACCAATAAGCACGAACAGTGAGAATTCTTTGTCATCTTACGGAAAAAATCATACGAATATTTTGTTGTTGTTCTTATTAGTTACTATTAAATCTTCTCCAGTATACAGCAACCTTATTTATAGCAAAACAAAATGGTGAGGGGTTTTGAACAATCTTTACAGTCACAGCTATGATATAGCCATTGTTTGCAGCTACTGTATCAACTCATCTCACTCAAGGTCTCCCTTTGTTGCTGGTGCTCTGCTTTAGAAGGGAAAGAGACGAATGGCTAGAGAAGCTGTGGTATATTCACACAATGGAATACTATGCTGCATTAAAAAACAAGGAACTCATGCAATATTATTCAAAATGGTTGACTCTGGAGAACATTATGCTGAGTGAAATATCCCAGTCACAAAAGGACAAATATTACATGATGCCACTGTTGGGGAGAGACTGAGTAAGATGGGTTCAATAATGTATACTGCACTGAAACAGAGGAGGGAGAAAGCTGTTTAAAAGAGATATATAACTAGGTATTTCTGTCATCACAGGAGACTAGAGCAAGGGCTACATGGTGGAGGGGACCCGGGGGAGGGTTTGTAAAACAATGAAAGAATCTTTTCTTTTACTTTTCCATAATTTTTGGACTCACGTACTTATAACTTGTTAGTCAAATTTGTGCCTTCTAGGTTGCAACACCCCCATGATACATCTTCAAGGATATGAACATGTACAGCCAAGCACAATCAGTAAGAGTGCATCTAAATCCCAAAATCAATCTCCATAATAGTCTATGTGTTTCCTACTGCCAAAGGGGCCCTTTAGAGTAGTGAGAGAAGATCTTCACCCTGAAACCCACAGCGTCCCTTTTCAGCAGGAAGTAGCTAAGAGAATACGCCATCCCCTTTTCCTTATGACTCAGGGTGAAGTCTCTCTCAGGGAGGAGTGATAGGGAATGGCAAAGGACACACTGACAAAGAAGATTAATCAGAACTGGCTTTGACAAGCACTGTGGCATTTGGACAAGAACAAACTGGGAGGAGGGTAGAGAGAATAGTGCAACAAGGAATGAATGGAAACCCAAAATCTCTGTAAATGTTTATGAAAATTAATAAAATATAGAAAAGAAAAAAAAGAAGGGAAAGAGAGCAACAGGAAGTCAGAATTGAATTAAAAGGGAACAAAGAGGGAGAGATCAAAGGGTAGAAAATGAGAGGGAGAAATGTCAGAGGAAGCATGAAGAAGGAAAAAGAAAAGAAGCTGTAGATCAAGGAAAAAGAGGCCAATAGAAGTAAAGAGGCTGAACTGTGGAAGGGAAGAAGCAGACCAATTAAAGACAAGTTAACGGACAGGAGGAGAAAACCTCTTTTTCTAGAACTTTGTCTTTCCTGAAGGTGTGTCTAAGTGTGACGGTTACAGTGGTGTGTCCACCTGTTGGCGACACTATCAACAACAGATCTGAACCCTGTCCTATCCTGTGCTGTCCTCACAATCTCTGATACACTCGGACCCAATCTGGCAGTCACGGTGTCAATCTATCTAATTGAGGTGAGGGTTTACCTCTCCTTCTCCAACCCTCCACCTTCTCCAAGCATGATGTCCCTCTCCAAGGAATAGCCTTTCCTAGCAACATGCCCAAAGTATGTAATTCAAAGCTTTATCATCTTTGCCTTCAAGGAACACGCTGGCTGCACCCTTCCCCCCCCCCAAAGTGAGAAAAATTTGTATCTAGAATTAGTTAGCTGGACTCAGTTTAGAAGATGCCAATTTTTTTGGCAACATCCAAAGCATCATAGTCAGAAGCAAGTCAAACATAGGCCTTCTTCTCTCCATCAGGCTTAATCAAAGTGTTGACCTTAGCCAATCAATGTCCTAGAGCTTCTTTACAGCTTGTTTAATTTGGTGTTTGTTGGCCTTGACATCCACAGTGAACACCAGTGTGTTGTTATCTTCCATCTTCTTCATGGCTGACTCAGTGGTCAAAGGAAATTTGATGATGGCATAGTAGTCAAGCTTGTTCCTCCTGGGGGCGCTCTTCCGGGAGTATTTGGGCTGCCTTCGGAATCTCAGCTTCTTAGGTGGCCGGAAGGTGGGTGACATGCGGATTTTCTTTTTTTTTTTTTTTGCTGTGGATGTCCTTCAGGACTGCCTTCTTGGCCTTTAATGCCTTGGCTTTGGCTTCAGTTTTGGGAAGGGTAGGGGCTTCCTTCTTCACTTTTGGCACCATCTTCGTAGAAAGGCTGGCTGCATCTTCTTTACGACATATTTATTTGTTTTCTTGGCCATCCATGGGATGTACAGTGCTCTTCTCCAACAACACAGCTCAAAGGCATCAATTTTTCTTCTGTCATCTTTCTTCATTGTCCAGCTCTCAGGTGCATAGCTAGTAATCAGAAAGACCATGACCTGAATCAGATGCACCTTAGTCCTCAAACTGGCTGTCAACCTGATGCTGTGATTCTCGGGTTTGAAAGTGACCATGTAGTCATTTCCTTGATGAACTCTGATATAATGTCATTATTTCACTGATGAGATCTCCAGTGAGCAGCAGCTCTGACAGATGATGTGGCCTGCATTGAATACGTATGAAAGTCTGACAAGGTACACTTGTTTTTGCTTGTTCTAGCTATTGCCTCTGACTCATAATTTCTCATTCTTTGGACTACACCCGTGAACTGCCTTATCTGCTGACCCTGGATTAGCCCACCTCCAAAGCCTGCAGTCTGCTGCCTGCCCTGGCTTCTTCAACCTCTGTAGCTCTCTGTAGCCTCTCTGGTGACATCTGACCCACACAGAACTGGGACTTGCCAACCTCTGCACCTTCATGTTACCACTCACCTGCTGCCAATTTACTACACTACTGCTGTGATGCTGAAGTCATGGCACAAGTGTATTTAGCCCATGTAAAGTCACCCACAGCAGACAGGTTTCAGTGGAGCATGCAGACCAGGAAGCAGGACTGATCATCATCTTCAGAAATTATGAGTACTGAGAAGCCCTCTGAATAACAGCACCCTGGGCATATAGCACCAGAAGATGAGACCCCTTTGGAAGACACTCAAAAGATAACTGGCCAAGACCTGCCTCCTCAAAGCAGAGTCTACCGAAATGATGTGATGAAGTAAAGACTTCACTCAATGAATGATCATCAATTCTTTAATCAAGTGAAAGCTTTACGAGACAAAATTAAATGAGGAGAAACAGCTAAAAATGTTCCTTAGTAAGTGGAACATTGGAATGTGTAAGGTATGAATTTGAGAAAATGGGAAGTTGTAAAAAATGAAATAGATTGTATAAAGATGAACACCCTAGGCTTTGGTGAGCTGACAAGGACTAGTGTTGGCATTAGTAGTAGTAGTAGTAGTAGTAGTAGTAGTAGTAGTAGTAGTAGCAGCAGCAGCAGCAGTAGTAGTAGTAGTAGTAGTAGTAGTAGTAGTAGTAGTAGTATTGACAATTTACAGAGACTTTGGATTTCCATTCATTCATTGTTATACTTTTCTCCATGCCCACCCCTTCCCCCTCACCCAGTTTACTATTCTCTTTGAAAAGTAAAA
>NW_006399769.1:26737793-26750887 GCF_000299155.1 Elephantulus edwardii
GAGGGAGAGGGGGTAAAAAGTACAACAATTAATGAATGAAATCTAAGTTTTCTTTAAACTTTCATTAAAATCACAAATAAAAATGAGAAAAATTATTAAAAAAGAAACAGTAGCTGCAACATTGGGCTTTAGCACAGCAGAGCTTGTGAGGATTATGAAGAGTTGGACAAGATTTTGATCTGTTGTAGAGAGTCACTTTGAGATAGAGTAAGCTTGATGGCACTTACTAACACCAACTAAAACCAATTTACAGAGTTTGACCTGAGAGGGAAGGAAATGGATAAAGCAGTAGTTGAGAGGGAGTGAGATGGGTTTCGAGAACTAAGTAATTGCCAAGAGCCAAGACAGGACAGAAGAGGAGAGGGATTATCAGATAGGCAGAAGGGCAGGAAACAGTAAAGGACAGCATCACCAACAGGACAAGATTTTCCTGTCCACTGCAGTGACAGATGGGCTATTTTATGGGTCACTCTTGGGACCCAAATGGGTAGCATACACCATTAACTCTTTCAGGCAGCCAGAATCCAGATTGAGTCAAGAGGCCTGGGCTCTCTTGCTGCATCTTGGCTCCCCAGGGACGCAGGCAAATCATTTCATTCCACTGAATTTAGTTTCCTAAGGGTACAAAGGTATGCTCAAAGTCTACCCATTGGTAGGAAACAGTTATTTGTATCCTGCTCTGTGTTTGCATTGGGTAAAGCAGCTACCAAAGACCTAAGGCATTAAAAAGCAAAAATGTCCGTTTAAAGTCTAAGGTGCATCTTATCTTATGGCCTTTGCAATTACTTGTTATGCATCTGAAAGTTGGACAATGACTAAGGATGACAGAAGAATTGACGCCTTTGAGTTGTGGTGTTAGAGAAGAGGACTGAATATCGCATGGACTACCAAAAGAACAAACAGATATGTCTTAGAGAACGTGCACCCAGGGTGCTCCTCAGAGACAAAGGTGATGAAGCTTTGTCTCATATATTTTGGGCATGTTGTTAGGAGAGCATGCTTGGAAAGGTTGAGGGACAGAGAAAAGAGGAACAAGACGGCTTGACATGGTGACTGTAGCAATGGATTAAAATATATTGGAGATGGTAGGGATGGCACAGAATAAGGCAGATTTCATTCTGTTTTTCACTGGATCACTAAGAGTCATAGTTGACTCGATAACACCTAGCAATATGGTTCTGCAGAAACAGCGTTTCTACAATTAAATAGACAAGAACAACGTGCATGATAAAATCTTTCTCTCACCCATATCAATGCAGGAGTAGGTCTTTCACCTACTATTCAGCCCAGTTGCTGCCTAGTTTGTGTGGCAGATTTTAATGTTCAATAAAACCTGTAAAATCCTAAACCCATGTAAGGCAGAAACCTGCCAGAGAAGGAAATGTCAAATATCCACTAAAACAAAACAATAGGGGATGGGGGTGGGGAGGAATAATACTGCATCTTCTCAAAGGTGAAAAAACTGGAAAGACCCAGAAAAATGAAGGCAGTCCAGTTGCATGTGACTCTCACCAATTCCTCTGTATTTTAGTCAAAACATCTCTGAAACAAGCACAGGAAAACTCTCTAGTGTGAATGTTAAACCCGTCCCTAAAAATTTTGGCTATCAAAGAACTCTCCAATGTTCAAAAGAGCAAGGATATCCCTTTAAAGACTATGGTTTGCCTGATCCAAGCCTTGATCTTTTCAGTTGCTTCCTACGTGTATCTGAAAATTGAACAATGAAAGGAAGGTCTAAGAACGGAGGCCTTTGAGTTGCGGTATTGGTGAAGAGTACTGACTATCCCATGGACTGCCCCCCAAAACAAGTCTGTCTTGGAGGAAGCACACCCAGAATGCTGCTCAGAAGCCAGGATGGTGAAACTCCTCACTTTGGGCATATTTTCAGGAGAAGCTAGTCGTTAGAAATATCATCCTGGGAAAGGTAAAAGATCTGTAAAAGGGAGGAAGATTTTAAATGAGGTGGATTGACTCGGTGACGACCACAACGGGCTTGCACAAAACTGAGATCATGAGATTACTGGAGGGCAGGGCAAGCAGTGAGTCCCAGCGAGGAGTCACAGATGACCTGACGGCACCCAACAGCAACAAGGAGGGCTCCTTCATGAGTAGGGAAACATATGTGTATGCACAGCTATTAACAAGGAAGAATCCTTCACATGAGCAAGTAACCTCATTGGCTAGTCAGGAAATGCTAGCAGAGTCATAGGTCTCTTATTTACATACCTAGCAGATAACCCTTGAGAAAATGTGTTCTTCTTAACCCCATGTACTGTTGTCTGTGGTAATCACTAATGCCTCATTTCACACTGAAGTCACTAACATTCTGAAAGTGACAGTGAAAAGTCTAGTTCCTGTGGGACCCAGTCTGTGTGTTGTTGCTGTTTATGCTGGTCAAGTAGACTGTGACTCAAACACCCTATATTCAACACATGGAAACCTTGCGCCATCCTGCTCCATCCTCAGTCTCTGATGTGCTTCAGCCCTTTGTTGCTATTACTTTGCCAAGTCTAGACCCCGTTTAATGCCACGGATCCTGGACCCCAACCCCCCGAGAGGCCAAGGTCCATTTATATTGGCAGGACCCAACTTCCTGGTTCAAGAAACAAGTCTCTAAAGATCTCATAAAACTTTCTGGACTTAAGATGGTTTTCACCAAACAATACTCAGATGAGCTAAGTGTAAATGAATCAGAAAAGAGGATTATGTTTCTCATAAAAACTCATGGGCTTGAGGATTAGGGGAAGAACGAAAGGCTGGCAAATGCCAAACATTTTAAAGCACTATGAGACCATTAGTCAAACTCAAAATGCAGCCAGGCTCCCTTGTCTTTACACTTTATGAGTTTCGTCTTTGAAAATCATTTCCTACATTTAAGATGAGCTACAAATAAAATTTAGTGGATGCTTATTATTTTTTTTTTTAAATCCCAAACAAAACCCCAAACCCCAAACTGCTTCCTCTCTTGTTTATTTGGTGTTGTTTTGTTTTTGTTTTTTTTGTTTGGTTTTTTTTTTGTGTGTGTGTGTGTGTGTTTCAGGCAAGGACTTCATAGAGCCCTTTTGATCCTCTTCAAATCTCAAGAAATTCTTAGACATGCATGACATTAGAAAGTCATAGGTAACATGGGAGGGAACTCTGGTGTCCTAGTAGTAAGAAATTGTGCTACCAACATGAGGACCCAATGGTTCAAATCCAATAGCTGCTCCATGCAAGAAAGATGGACAAAACTGAACCAGTTGGCAGCATCATGATAGATGGTGAAGAGATTGAAATTGTTAACAGCTTTGGTTTGCTTGGATCCACAATCAACACTCTTGGCACCAGCAGCCAGAAAATTAAAACGATGGAAAGTCTGCTGTCGGAGACCTCTCTAAAGTACTGAAAAGCAACAATGTCTGTCTGGAGACTAAGGTGCGCCTGATACAGTCCATGGTCTTCGCAATCACTTGCTATGCGTCAAAGAGCTAGATAATGACTAGGAATAATAGAAGGAAAACTGATGCTTTTGAGCTGTGGTGTTGGAGAATAGTGTTGAATATACCATGGACTGCTAAGAAAACAAAGAGGTTTGTCCTAGAAAGGGTTAAACCATGCTGCTCCTTGGAGGCAAGGATTCTGAAACTTTGTCTGACATACTTTGTACATGTCGCAAGGAGGGACCAGTCCTTGGAGAGGGATGTCATGCTTGGGAGGGTGGAGGGACAGCACAGGAAAGGAAGGCCCTCTATGAGGTGGATTGATTCAGTGACTGGGGTAATCGGGGTGGGTGTGACAGAGACAGTGAGATTGGCACAGGATAGAGCAGAGTTTAGGGCTATTGTACATAGGGTCGCTATGAGTCACGGGCTACTGGATGGCACATAACAACAACATATGATTTACAGCTTCTGAAAAACCTGCTTGAGGATCAGTGATGAGTCACTTTCAATTCAATGGCAATGAGTGAAGACAATATAGGAGAAAATGTGGAACAAAATTTAAAAATAATAAAAAATACCAAGCTTGCTAGTCTGAAAGAGACTTGTTAACCACCCCTTCCTCACCTCAAGGCTATGGCCCTTGGTCACTCTTTAGCCCTAGAACTGAACTTACTCCAATGGATTGAATTTCAGGTAAGCCTCTACATGAACACCAGGGAGGTCCACACTTCTTAGAACAACAACCATTGAGGATCAAAAGGCCAGCATCTCCCAAGAACAGAAGGCAGAACAAGATAAGGAAGAAAGAAAATGGAGACAAGGAAATAGAAATATAGAGAGGAGATGTGATGAATAGTATTACATTTTTTAAATTGTGATTTGTAAACAAGGGCATGAAACAAAATGTGTATTAATTGTTGAAAAATTGTTTATTTACTCTGCAAATTTTCACCCAAATCTCATTTTAAAACTTCTAGAATAGAGTGAAAAGGAAGCCCACAGCCTGGGGTGAGGGGTGGGGAGGTGGGGAATTTGGGAATGATATATCTAAAATTTGTAGAATACTCCAGTACATCAACAAGAAAGAAGACAAATCACAATGTGGGCAGGAACAACAAACACTTCACCAAAGAAGAAAGTCAGCCAATAAATACATTGGGAGGAGGGGATGCTCAAAATTACTGACTTAGAGAGAGTACAGGAGAATTCAGTCGTGCCTTTTAGTTGTGGTGCTGGAGAAGAGTTATTGAACACACCATGAACTTCCAATAGAATAAACAGGTCTGTCCTGGAGAGGGAGAAACTATGTTGATTGTTCCTTGGAGGCGAAGATTTTGCAATTCCCTCTCACATACTTTGGGCATGTGACCAGGAGTGACTGGCACCTTGGGAAGGACATCATGCTTGAAAGGGTGGAAGGTCAACACAGGAAAAGAAGACCCTGAAGGAGATGGATTGACACAGTGACTGTGGCAATGGGTCAGATATGTTAGAGACAGTGAGGCTGTCTAAGGATAGAGCAAGGTTCAGAGCCATTGCTCAGAGAATCACTACGAGTCACACTTGAGTTAACAACATGTACAATAGTATTGGAGTGATGCATCATTTCACCCCAGCAACAACAACCAATTTCAAGAGGATGGCAAACAGTAAATGCTGGCAAGGGTGTGGAGAGATTGGATCTCTCATACTCTGCTGTTGAGAGAATACACCACAAAGAACTCAGAGCTTTGATATAAGAAGATGTATGCATCCCTGTGTTTATTGAAGCGTTACTCCCAATAGCAAAGAGATGGAAGCCGTCATAGTGCCCGTGAACAAATTAATGGATAAACTGTGGTATACCCACACGATGGAGTATTACACAGCATTGGAAAACAATGAACTTGTAAAACACTACACAACATAGAAGAGACAGACTGGAAAACATAATGCTGAGTGAAATATATCAGGATAAATACTGCATAAGACCTCTGTTGTAACAATACAATGTATATCGTGGAGGAGAGGGGGAGAACAGGAAAATAATGGGTAGATCATGAACACTGCACTGGAATAGGTAAAGGGAAGGCCAGTCTGAAAAGAATGGATGATTGGACATTACATGTATGACAATTAGAAAACTGGAACAGGATATCCATTACAAAGTGAATTGGGGAAGAGAGAGGGAAGAAAATGTGTACATATGAATGAATGAAAACTAATCTCTCCATTAACTTTCACTAAAATTACAACAGTAAAAAAAATTGAAAGAACAAAAGAGATGTGCATAGAGAAAGATGAAGGGAAAGAAAGAGGCAAGATGTCAGTAGATTGTAAGTAAAAAGGAACAAAAGTGTAAGAGAAGAAGAGAGATATATGGAAAGAGAGGGAGACACAGGAAAGAGGAGGTGTGAGGAATAAAAAGAGGAGGGAGAAGTAGAAGGAACAAAATGAAGGTAGAGGTATTGGAGAAGAGAGAAGAAACCAATGAATGATGAAGGGAGTTAGCAGATGTTAGGAGCTCTGGAGCTGACAGATTGCTGTCACATGCCATCAAATTGAGTACAACTCATAGTGACCCTGTGAATGTTAGGTCTGAGCCCTGCTGTGTCTTGTGCCATCCTCATCATCTCTGCCCCACTAGAGCCCATTGTTACAGTCACTGTGTCAGTCCATTTCTTTGACTGTCTTTCCTTTGCTGGCCCTTAACTTTTCTAAGCATGATGTCTTTCATGAAGAAGGACTGTTCCCCTCCCCCATAGAATGCCCCAAGTGTATAAGACAAAGTGTCACCACCCTTCCCTCCAAGGAGCATCCTGGCTGCACTCTATCCAAGACATACTTATTCATTCTCTTGGCAGTCGATGAGATATTGAAGAACACTCTGGTGGATTGGTGGTTATTTTGCAAACCCAAACGAATGCAGTTTTAATCCTCCATCTGCTTCTCGGGTGAAAGATGGGAAATCTCCTCCCTTGCAATTAACTGCCTCTGAAAACTCACTGAAGGTCAGCTATGAGTCCATTCCAACTCTACAGCATATAGTAACAACATGGAGTATTGAATGTTCTTCTCCAGCACCACAACTCAAGAAGCATCGATTCTGCTTATGCCATCTTTATCCACTGTCAAACTCTCAAATGCATAGCAAGTAATTGAAAATCATGGCTTATACCAGATACATCTTAGTTTTTAAACTGACATCCTTGCTTTTTGCCTTTGGAGAGGTTCCTAACTGCTGACTTTCCCAGTGCAACATCAATATCAATGTCTTTGAGTTGTGGTACTGAAAAAGAATATTCCATGGGTTGTCAAAAGAACAAACAAGTATGTCTTGGAGAAGATGCAGCTAGAATGTTCCTTAGAGGCAAGGATAACAAAGCTTCATCTCACAATACTTTGGGAATGTTGTTAGTAAGTGGTATTTCCTGGAAAATAAAATCATGCTAAGAAAGGTGGAGAGTCAGAAAAAGAGAGTAAGACCCTCAAAAACATGGATTGACACAGTGATTGTCAGTTCATAGGGTTCAAGCATATCAGAGATGATAAAAATGGTACAGGACAGGACAAGGATCAGATGTATTATTCACAGAGTCACTCAGTGTTATATCTGACTTGATGGCATAAAACAACAACGGGTACCAATTTTGTTGATTGTGGATCCGAGTAAGATGAAATCATGGACAATTTCTATCTATTCTCCAACTATCATGATGTTGTCTATTAGTCCAGTGATGAGGATATTTTTGTTTTCTTGATGTTGAGATGTAATCTGTACTGAGGGCTATAGTACTTGATGTTCTACAGCAAGCACTTCAGGTCCTACTCACTCCCAGCAAGCAAGGTTGTATCATGTGCATAACACAGGCTGTTCATGAGTCTTCCTCCAATTCTGATACCACACACTTGTTCATAAAGTTCAGCTTGTTGAGTGATTGTTTGGTATAGAGATTAAACAGGTATTAATAAAAAATACAGCCCTAATGTACTAATTTATTGATTTTAAACCATGCAAATTTATTGATTTTAAACCCTTGCTTGGTTCAGACAACTTTCTTGTCTTGGTATAGGTTTCATGTGAGCACAATTAAGTGTTCTGGAATTCCCATTCTTATCAATGTTAACCATAATTTATTATAATCTACATAGTCAAATGCCTTTGCATAGTCAATAAAGCACAAGTAGACATATTTCTAGTACTCCCTGCTTTCAGCCAAGATCCATCTGACATCAGTAGTGATATCCCTGGGGCCACAGCCTGGATTTCTGACAGTTCTCTATCAATGTACTTTTCTATCATTTTAAAACAATCTTTAGCAAGATTTTACTTGCATGTGCTATTAATGATATTGTTGGATAATTTCCACATTCTGTTGTGTCACCTTTGTTGGGAAAGGGAACAAATATAGATATAATCCAGTCTGTTTTCCAATTTCTTGGCTGGACAAGCACATCCAGGACTGCCTCTGTTTGTTGAAACATGCCAGTTGGTATCCCATCAATTCCTGAGGCATTAATTTTGCCAATATCTTCAATGCAGCTTGAAATTCTTCCTTCACCACCATTATTTCCTGATCATATATTATTTCCCAGAATGGTTCCATGTCAACGAATTGCCTTTGGTACAATGGCTCCATGTATTCTTTCCATTGGCTTTTGATGCTTCCTTTATCATTTAGAGGTTTGCATGTGGCACGCTTCAGTATTACGGCTTGAGACTTGAGTTTGTTTTTCAGTTCTTTGAGCTTGGGGAATGCTGAGCTAATCTGTCCCTTTTTACTTTCTAACTCCAGCTTTTTGCACATATTGTTGTAATACTTTGCTTTGTCTGTTCAAGCTTCCCTTTGAAGTCATCTGTGTATCTCCTTCACTTTGACAATCCTTCCCTTATTTTGGGCTCTAGATGTTCCACTGCAATCCTCAGTCTCTTGTGACATCCATTGAGGCCTTTTCTTTTGCCTCTTGTGACATCCATTGAGGTCTTTCCTTTTGCCATTGAATTTGTAATGACCTTTTGCTTTCTTCATGGATTATGTCTTTGATGTCATTCCACCACTCACATGGCCTTCCATCACTAGTGTTCAATGCCTCAAACCCTTTCTTGAAATGGTTTTTGAAATTCAAGTGGGGTAGACACAAGATCATGTTTTGGTTCTTGCGGGCTTGTTTTAATTTTCTTCATCTTCAATTTGAATTTGCACATGAGCAGTTGATGGTTACATAATCAGCACCTGGCCTGGAGGGGGAAAAATATTCATTAAATGTAGAAAGAGAATCACACATAGAATGTGAGGGTTAATTTTTGCAAGACGCTCGCTCGCTAGGATTCTGGCAGCTGTTAGTCATCAGCGAGTTCTGACATGAACGTCAGCTTGTCCAGAGGTGTTAGAACAGTGTGGCTGGCTGGCGGCCCCACACCTCATCCAGGAAGGTAGAGATGGGAAGTCCCCAGCGGTCCCACTAAAGCAAGAGGTCAAAAAGCACAGCTTCAGCTGGAGACAACCAGTGAATAGCTGTTTTATTTACTCCCATAGTCTTCTCTTTTCTTTCAATTATTTCAGCAAAAAGTAAAGATGAGGAAGATCAGAAACACACAACTACCTCCACACTCAACTTCTGTGAAAAAAAAAAGCATAAAGTGTTATGAAAGAGAGGCAGCCAATGAAAATCAGTGTTTGTCTGCCAGCCTGTTAAATAAAGCATGATGGGACCATTGCTACCAAGTCAGCTCTGATTCATGGTGAACCTGATTCATGTGTCCTAGTCGAACCATGCTCCATAGTATTTTCAATGCTGATTTTCCAGAAGTCGACTAGTAGACTCTGAGACCTTTCTTCCAAGGTACCTGCAGGTGGACTCAAACATACAGCCTCACAGTTAGCAGCCAATATATTAACTCAGCACCCAAAACCTCCAAGCAAGTTGGAGACAGTTTTGATTTGCAGACATAGATATCATGCTACAGTGGGTGAAAAGCAGACCTGAGATTTGCTCATTCCAGTACTTCATTTCCATTTAAATCTTCATGTTTAATATTTAAATGCCTTTAGGTGTCATTCAACAAATATTTTGAACAATCACAAGATTCACAGTTTGCCTATGTAACACCTTATAGCAAATTTTAAAAGACTTCCACTTGAAGAGAATAAATGAACAGTAAATGTCTGTAGAAACTCCATATGATTCAGCTATCCCACTACAAGGAATATATCTCAAGGAAATTAGAATTGAGACACAAACTGAGATATGTATACTAGTGTTTATAGCAGCATTATTCACCATTGCAAGAACATGGAAACAGCCTAATATCCAACCACAACAGAATGGATTGAGAAGTTGTGGTACATTCACACAATGGAATACTATGCAGCATCCAGGAACAATGATTTTGAAAAATATTACATAACTTGGGAGAGACTGGAAATCATTATGTTGAGTGATCTAACTCAGTCTCATAAGAACAAATACTGCATAAGACCATTATTGTAAAAAAATAGAAGGATAAGTAGTAAAACATGTATGGGAACCAAAGGGAGAAGGTGGGGAGCAAAAGAGTGAGAATAAGTGGGAGGGACACTACAGGGTTGCACAGTTTGGTGGGTGGAATGAGTGAGTGAAGGAAATGGGAAGGATCCAGTGGGGACTTGAAAAGACAGGGTAATGATGGACAAGGTCCGATGTTGATTAATTTTATGAAACATAATACATGGGAATGATTGTATGAAACACAATATGAATAAAGAACAGCATGAAACACAATGTATACTAACTTTGTAAGCAAACCAATAGAAAAGTTTTTACAAAGTAAATGTCTGTTGGAATGTAGTCCCAAATTGTCCTTGGGCCAGTGAACACCTTTGTGCAGGTTTTTGGTTCCAGGCACCGGCAATATGGACTCTTTCCATGTGGCATTTACAAACTAACAGAGTGAAACAAATAATTAAATGTGTGGTGAATATTTACAAAGGATGACAAGAGTAAGAAACAGGACCCACAAGAGAAGGAAGGATTAGGGGCATGAGCTGTCCTCCTATAACTTCAAAGCCAGGGACACTCAGGTAGTCCAATAGGACCCTGCCGTACCTGAGGGATGAGAGCTGAACTCATATAACCTCCACTGCTAACTAGTTTTTGGATTGACACATAACTAAGGTAGTGGGAATAGGTGTGGCAGAGATAGCAAGGTTTTCTTGGGACAGGGCTGTTGTTCATAAGGTCACTATAAGTCAGAATCAACTTGATGGCACCTCACAATAACAATAAAATGGGAATGAGACATCTGTTTACAGGGTTATTGTAAGATTTTAAATGTAAAATAGCTTTAGTTATGAGCTCTATTAAGCATATTCACTTCTCTCACTTATTTTACCTCTTTTCAATACATTCTCTATGGTCCACCCCAATGACTTCTAGTTGACCCTTGACAAGCCAGAGGTTAGGAGTGTGGGCCTCCCTCAAAGTAAGAAATCCAACTATAATTATAATTCACTGGAGACAGAAACTGTTCATACAGAGTTGATCAATGTAACACATTTTTAAGCAGATGCTCATAACACTTGAGCCCACCCCAGAGTTAATGTGTACCATCAAGTTGACTGGGACTCATAGTGATCCTATGCAAAACAGCTCTGAACTCTGCTCTATCCTGAGCCAGTCTCACTGTCTGTGACACTCTTACCCTCATGACTCCAGTCACTGGGTTAAGCCACCTCATCCAGCATCTTCCTCTCCCATGCTGTCCCTTTACCCTCCCAAGCATGATGTCCTCCAAGGACTGGTCCTTCCTGACAACATGCCCAAAGGGCTGAGCCTCAAAATCCTGCCCTCCAAGGATCAGATCAGTTTCTCCCTCTCCAGGACATATCCATTCTCCTGGCAGTCCAGGTAGGTTCAATACTCTTCTGCAACACCACAACACAAAAGCATCAATTATTCTTCTGTCATCTTTGGTCATTGTCCACAATAGCAATAGGGAAAAAAGCCAAACAAACCACTTGACTATAAGCAAGCCAGTGTGGTTTAAACTCATGTTATTTGAGGGTTAATGGTACATTTATTTTATGAGAGTTTTGCTAATACCCTTGTTTGGGAACTTCACACTTATTTTTACTTAAGCAAACTCCCACCAACTCTTCAAACCCATACCTAATGTCTCCAGCATGGAGCCCATCCCCATCATGAAATCTGGAAATGACTTCTTGGGTCCTCTATCATGTGCTAACCGCTTTGATCACCAAAACTCATATTCATGCCCCGCCAATACTCCAAAGTCTTTGAGGAGAGAGGTGTTATTATTCTAGCTGTAGATGAATTTTTTGAAAAGCTTACAAAGTCATAAACAAATTCCTTAATGAAAATCTCATTTTAAAATTACACTGATGTCATAATATTGCCATTTCCACTGTAAGGCTATCAGGTATATGACACATACCAGAGGAAGGGAGTAGGTAGAACCCTTTAGCCTTACGCCATCCCTGATTGATTAGGTAAAGAATGAAAACCATGGAAAGAGTCTGTGTAAGAACTATAAATGCAATCACTCCCACTGATTTTGCATTAGCATTTTTACTTGAAACAGCTGAAAAAATCCTATTCTAAATACATCCATCGATACTATGAATTTCCTTCTCAGAGTATCCTTAGGAATTCTCTTTTGAGTCTGCATAACATAGTAGATAGGAGCTCAGAAGGTGGAGCCCAACAGCCTGGCTTCAGTCCTGGCCCAAAAATCCTCCAACTGTGGCCCTGGGCAGAAGCTCTCCTGGCCTCCATTGTCCCAACTGTGAAACAGAGACAGTAAGAAAACCTTCCTCAAAAGATTGTTATAACAATTAAGTGTGCTATATGTATTTCTTAAATGCTTGAAATAGTGTTTGGCAAATACTTTAATGCTACTTAAATTTTCTTTCAATAAAAATAAGTGAGATTTCCAGAAATAAAGTTTCTTCTGTTTATATCATCAAAGCAAAATTATTTTTCACCTGAAAAAGAATGTGTTTCAAGTTAAATAATATTAGTAGTAATGTTAAATTTGGGAGCTCTCATGGCTTAATGGTAAAGAAGCTGTGCTACAATCCTGTAGGCGTGTGGTTCGAATCCATCAGCTGCTCTGTGGGAGAAGGATGAGCAGTCTCCTGTGTGACTAATTGCCTCTTAAAAATGATCGGGTAGGAGGGGGGGGGAGGGTGGTGCTCTGGTGGCCTAGTGGTAAGGAGCTGCAAGTACAATCCCAGAGGCGCACGGTTCAAATCCACCAGATGCTCTGCCGGGGAAGGAGGGACAATCTCATCCTGTACCAGTCAGATCTGATTTGACGGCACACTTACACAAAAATAATAAAATAAAATGAATTTTTAAAAAAATGATCTGGAGGGTCAGCTGTGGGTCAGTTCCAACTCTGTGGTACACAACAACAGCAACAACAATGTTAAATTTAGTAAACTTCAGATGACTAACATTTATATCTATTTCTAAGGTTCTCAACAATTGAGTTGCATTGTCAAAAAGCATAAAAATAGTCTGTTTTTCCTGTCTTTTGATGTGTTTGCTTACTGCTATAAATTGACCTCTGATTACTGCTTTGGCTGTTTCCCAGAGGTTTTGGCAGGTGGCATTTTCATTGTCATTAGTTTCAAGAAACATTTTAATTCCATTTTTTATTTCTTCTACTACCCAGTCATGTTCAAGCAA
>NW_006399769.1:26754971-26756463 GCF_000299155.1 Elephantulus edwardii
TACATGTTCATATCCTTGAAGATGTATCATGGAAGTGTTGCAGCCTAGAAGATACAAATTTAACTAACAAGTTAAAAGTACATGGGTCAAAAATTAAAAAGCAATAATATTCAGAGTAGAGGTTCTAATGGTGGCACAAATCAAGTTACAGAGGGAAGGTGGTTCTTAGAATAAAAGGCCTATAGACTAACACTTTGTCTATTATAGTGTAGAGGTTAGGAACCACAAGATGTAAAAAGAAAATTTTTTTAAAGGTCCATTCTAACTGACTGTAGTTTCCCTTGAGATTACTGTGATTTTTAACTTTTTATTATATATGGATGAAAATGAATAGAGCACATTAGTTTTCCATTCAGCAATTCTTACACATTTTGTTTTGTGTCCTTGATGTCAATCCCAACAGTGGAAGCACTCTTCCTGCTTCCTTCCAGTGTTTACTGTTTCTATTCATCCTTCTATCCTACCCTTTCCTGCTTCCTGTGCTTTATTCCTGGGAAAATGTGGCTATTTGGTCTCATGTGGTTAATTGTTCTAAGGAGTTCATTTCTCCCCATTGTTAGTGATCATTTTATAGGCTTATTGTTTGGCAGAAAGTTGAACCTTAGGGGTCAGTTCAGTTTAAGACTTCCAGTATGTCTAAGGGCTACAGTCTTTAAATTTCCACTAAATCTCTATCAGACCAGCAAGCCTGGCCTTTTTATGATTTTGAGTTTTAAGCCACATTTTACTCCTATACTGTTTATGCCCTCGTAGTTACAATTCCTTTCAGTACTTGGCAAATTTTGTCAGCATACAATTCAAAAATAATTTCTGAAGAGTGGAATATTCCTTCCACTCAGCCAATTAGAGGGTCTTCTTTTAGTTTTTATCCCCACCTCAGATGTTACAGTAGACATAGCCTGATAAAAGTAGGAACAGTAGATTTTGAAGTTAAATAGATCCACATTCAGATTTCTATCACGCAATTGTAAGCTTTGAGACCTTAAAAAATTTTGTATCTCATCCTCACCTGTATATTAAAATTGTATTGTTAGAATTAAGGTCAGTACCATGTAACTGTTTATGTATATAACAGAAACCCCTGGATGAGCTGGATTGACTCAGTGACTGAAGTAATGAGGGGAGGTATGTCAGAGACAGTGAAATTGGCTCAAGATAGAACAGAGTTCAGAGCTGTTGTACATGGGATCACTGTGAGTCACAGGCTACTTAACAGCATATAACAACAATAATAGTTACATATAGTGAACTAATTTGCTATTCATACTATTAGTAGCCATGGTCTTTGCAATTAGTTGCTATGCATCAGAGAACTGGAAAATGACTAGGGAGGATAGAAGGAGAATTGATGCCTTTGAGCTGTGGTGCTGGAGAAGAGTACTGAATATACCATGGACTGCTAGGAGAACAAACAGGTTCATCCTAGAGAGGGTGAGACCAGGCTAACTGCGAGGAAATGTACTCTTTCACTTAGCAGCTTGTGCACAGTTAA
>NW_006399769.1:26760443-26771395 GCF_000299155.1 Elephantulus edwardii
TAAACAACCTAAATTAAAAAAAAAAATAGGAGGATACAACATGCATCAGCTGGCAGTTTCAATCCATGGACCTTTCAATCACATGTCAACATTTAATCCACTACTCCACAGGACCTCCTTCCACGAGGATGCTTATGTGGTTGAAGAAAGTGTTTGTAGTTTATAAGTTATTGAGTTTCTGGCACCAAGGTCTTATTTCCCAAATACTAATCCTCCACTGTTTCTAACTTTGCATGTCAAACTTCAGCAATTATCTATACATCATGACTGTAAATTTGGAAATTTCAGACTGCAGAGGTTAATGAAAATTTTCAATTTCTTCATCTTTGGCACTAGTGGATGGTGTATAATATTTGAATAATAGTCTTATTAAGAGGCCTCCCTTGTAGGCATATGGATATTATTCTATCACTGATAGAGTGTTTCCTAGAATAGATCTTTCAGGGTTCTTTTTGATGATTAATGTATTGTCATTCTTCTTCAATTTGTCATTTCTGGCTTAGCAGACCATATAACTGCCTGGTTCAACAGCCAATATCAGTCTGTTTCAGCTTATCAATGTCCCTGATTATTAATCTTCAGGTATTCCTTTTCAAATTCATAACTTCCAACTCTCCCAGATTCATACTTCATGTTTTCCACATCCTGATTACTAAAGGATGCTGCAGCCGATGCTTCTTATTCAGAGTCCTGTCATTAGCAAATGAAGGTCCAGGAAGCATAATTAAAGTGGCTTCTACGTTGGGAAAGCAGCTCCTCCCCAGTTGTATCTGGAGTGCCTTCTTACCTGAGACTCTCATCTCTCAACACTCTTTCAGACAATGCTCTGCTGCTATTCATCAGGCTTTCATAGACAAATTTTTAAAGAAGATTGTAAAGTTCTTCTTAGTCTATTTAGTCTGCAAATTCTATTAAAACCCACCACTGGTGACCCTGATGACACTAAAAATATCCGTGGTGTAACTTCTAGCCATCACAACAACAGACAAGCCACACAGTCAACCAATTGATAGGTGGTGACCATAAAGATTACAGCCCAGAAAACCCTGTGAGACAGTTCTATTCTGTCATACAGCTTATGAAGAGTTGGAATCAGTTTTATGGTATCCAACAACAAGCTCATCAGCTATGAATATAAAGACAAAATCCATGCTTGTGGTATTTGAATTACAGCAGCACTAGGAAACTAAGACAGAGATACTCTGTAAAGGGGCTTTCAGGGCTGACAGGGCTACACATTGTTAATAGCTAGAGGTGCTATTGTACCTTTAGTCTTTTATATCCTTCTTTCTTCTTTCCCCCTAGGCTGCTTTATGCATTGCATAACGTCTTCATCAATTTGATGGAAGGTAGAGAGAATGTTTTGGAAGGAAATAAGTAAGATCAAATGCTAAACTCAGGCAGCACCATGAAATAGCAGTACTGGATGAATGTTCAAATGAAGACATTAGGAATAGCAAATGCTAATGTCCTGAAATGTCAATAAAGACACAATCCCAGCAACTCAACAGCTTGGAAAACATTGACGCTGAAGTAAAGCAGCGGTTTTCTTTTAAAATTGAGTAACTGTATTTGGGCAGGGAGAACATTGCTTTGCTCACCCACCTGGCATTCAACCAGCCTTGCAGGTGTGTGGCATCTTTGAACGTGGGCAGGGAAATGAGGAAAAGTTTCACTGTCACTGACTGAATAGAAAATCCAAGAAATGTTTGAAATCAAGATTCTAGTGTGAAGTGAAAGTAGTTTGGGGGTCGTTTTAATAACGAAGTGGTAGCTGTTGAATGGAGTGCTTTGTTAAAGTGGAGTTCAGTTCTGTGTATGAGCATCTGAGAGCTTCCCAAGGTGCAGAGGCCTTTACAGCATGAAAATGATGGATGGCAAAGAAGCAAGAGATGTAGGAAAACCATTACTTTGAAAATATCTTTATATGATTGTAATAACTATAAATCATTTGTTAATGTTACAATTTTGGGAAAGAATTTTTTTCCCCTCAAAAGTATTTATTGTCCATCAACTGATGAGTGGATATAAAAATGTGGTCTACTCAGAAGCTGGAATATTATTCGGTCATAAAAAGGGAGAAAGTAATGACGTGTGCTACAAATTGGAAGGATTTTGAAAATGTTATACTAAGGAGAAGGCAGTCATGACATACTTTTGAACCACCTTCCTGTCATAAGGCCCTTGGACATCATAGAGACATCTTTGCTTTTTAAATAGTTTGTTGTTGTTATTATGTGCTGTCAAGTCACCTACCACCCTTAGCCACCCTGTGCACAATAGCTGTTAACGCTGTCCTGTCCTGAGCATTTTCATTTTCTCCATCACACTTACTCCCATTACCCTAGTTACTGTGTCAATACATCTCATTCAAGGTCTTCCTCTCCCACTCTGTCCCTCCACCCTTCCAAGCATGATGTCCTTTACCAAGGACTGGTGCCTCCTGGCAACATGCCCAAAGTATGTGAGACGAGCTTCAAAATTCTTGCCTCCAAGGAGCAACTTGGTTTCACTTCTCCAGGACAAACCTGTTTGTTCTCTTGGCAGTCCATGGAATGTTCTACTCTTTTCTCCAGCACTATAACTCAAAGGCATAGATCCTTCTTCTGTCATCCAGCTCTTTGAAGCATAGCAAGTAATTGTGAAGACCAGGGCCTGAATCAGGCTCACCTTAGTCTGCAGACTGACATGGTTGCTCTTCAGTTCTCTGGAGAGATCTCAGACAGCAGATCTTCTTAACAAAATTAATCTTTTAATTTCTTGACTGCTAGTGCCAGCAGTGTTGATTGTGGAACCAAGCAAGCTGAAATTGTTAACAATCTCAATCTCTTTATCTATCTATCTATCTATCTATCTATCATCTATCTGTGTGCTGCCAATTGACCCAGTGGTGAGAGTTTTTGTCTTCTAGATGTTGAGCTCCAATCAATATTGAAGACTGTAGTTCCTGATCTTCTCCACCAAATAATTCAGGCCTTCTTAATTTTTGACACTTTACACAAGTTTTTCACACCAGTTTCGTCCAATGCAAATGTTTTAGTTGTTATTCCTTTGGGCAATGAGTGTTGACCCAAGAAGAATGAAATCCTTGATAACTTCATTTTCTCCCAATTATTTATAAGTCATCAGGAGAAGATGAGTCCCCATCAAGAAAGGCAAAAGTCTCATTGATGTTCAGGCCAACTGTACTGAAAGACCATCAAACACTGAAGGACCCATTTCAGTCCAGTCCTAAACCTCCATGTCTAAGTGTCTCTGATTTAGTTATATCAGGACTCGTGGAGGCTCATTTGTTCCAGTGTTTCAGTTGGTTAGCAAAGCCACAGAATGGGGGATGTTGTTGTTGTTGTTATGTGCCGTCAAGTCATTTGCGCCTCCTAGCGACCCTATGTACAACAGCCCTAAACCCTGCCCTATCCTGTGCCAATCGCATTGCCTCTTACACACCCCTCACGATTACCCCCCTAATATCAGATAGATCCTGGCTAAAAGGAGGATACCAAGAAGATGTTTACTCATGTTTTATTGACAATGAAAAAGTGTTCAACTGTGTGGATCATAATAAATTATGGATAACATTGAGAAGAATGGGAATACCAGAACACTTGATGTACTCATGTGAAATCTATTCATAGACCATGATGCAATTTAACAGAACAAGAGAATACAACACTGTATTAAAATCGGAAAAGGTGTTCATCAGGATTATATTCTTTCACCATACCTGTTCAATTTTTATGTTGAGCAAATAATCCAAGACGCTGGACTATATGAAGAAGAAAGTGGTATCAGAATTGGTGGAAGACTTAATAACAACCTCTGTTATTCTATGCCACAACTTTGCTTGTTGAAGGAGAAGAGAATTTGGAGTGCTTATTGAAGAAGAGCAAAGACACTAGCATTCAGTATGGTTTACTCCTTAACACACAAAAAAAGGGAAAATTCTCACAACTTGGCCAATAAGCATCCTAACAGAAAAAAAGATTGAAATTTCCAAGGAATTCATTTTTATTTGCAGCCATAATTCACAGCCATGGAAGCAGTAGTCAAGAAACTAAATGACATATTGCATTGAGAAAATCTGCTGAAAAGACTATGTTACAGAGTTAAAAAAAAAAACCAACCCCAAAACAAATAAAAATTTAAAACCACCAGAAAACAGTATTGTCACTTTGAGAACTAGATTATGTCTGACACAAGTCATGCCATTTTCAATTGCCTCATGCATGGGAAATCCATCTGTAAATAAGGAAGACAAAAGAATTGATACATTTGAATTATGATTTTGAAAAGACTATTGAATATACCATACACTGCCAGAAGACTGAATAAACTTGTCTTGGAATAAGTACAGTCAGAATGTTCCTTAGAAGTGAGGATAATGAAACATTATCTCATTTGCTTTGGAGATATTACCCAGTCAGTAGGGAGCTCTGGGTCTAGTGGTAAGGAGCTGTGCTGCCAACCCAAAGGTAGGTGGTTTGAATCTATTAACTGTTCTGTCGGAGAAAGATGGGCAGTCTCCTTTCATGTGATTTACTGCCTTGGAAAACCTGAAGGGTCAACTATGAGTCCCAACTTGATGGCACATAACAACTAACATGTAATTCCTGGAGAACGATATCATGCTTGGTAAAGTAAAAGTTCCCCAAGAGAGAGGACACTCTTCGATGAGGTGGGTCAACACAGTGGCTGCACAAAGACACTAACAATGACCCAGGTTTGGCAATGTTTTGTACTGCTATGTTGTAAGGTTTGTACTGTTCGTAGGATCTCTACGATTAGAAACTGACACACAGCATCTAGAAACACCATCACCACCACCAATCTTTACAGAAGAAGATTGCCAAATCTTTCTCTCATGGAGGGTCTGGGTGAGTTTGAACTTCTTACT
The DNA here is from genome assembly GCF_000299155.1 of Elephantulus edwardii. Classification (NCBI taxonomy): domain Eukaryota; kingdom Metazoa; phylum Chordata; class Mammalia; order Macroscelidea; family Macroscelididae; genus Elephantulus; species Elephantulus edwardii. The sequence continues at coordinate 26,765,338 of NW_006399769.1, forward strand.
TTTGAGTTAGTAACAGAGTGTTTTACAGTTCGCGCCACCAGAACAGTAGTCCTACTTTAAGGGATGGCTCTAAAAAAAGTACTTGTCTATTTCAGCTTCTGTTGTTGTTAAGAGCTGTACAGTCAGCTCTAACTCATAGCAACCTGAGGTACAATCGTATAAAAACCTGCTTAATTTCTATGTCACCTTCAATTCTTTGCTTTGTTTCAACTCTTTTTTGCTGTTTCTGTGTCAACCCATTCCATTGAGAATCTTCCTCTCCTTTACTTACCCTCTTCCTGTCCAAGCATAAAGGCCTCTCCTGATAATATTCCCACAGTATGTGAGACCTTCTTCTTGTACTTACTCCAAAACAGATTTGTCTCTTCTTTTGGCATAACAATATTCTCCACTGTTGTATGTGTTGAAACCAATTCATAGTTGACCCTTCAGAGACTATAAATTGCATGGAGAAAATTGCCTATCATTCTCCCTAGGAGCAGCTGGTGGTTTAGAATGGTGTGCCTCTGTGTTCGCAGTGCAACTCCTTGCCAGTAGGCTACCAAAGCTCCCTTATTCTTCACTCATAGCTGGCAATCTTTAGCATTCCTGAACCTATACATGTACCTGTCTTCAGCATCTGATAGCATTTGTCTTGCCCAGTATGTGCTTCCATTTCTGTCTAATCTAGTTTCTATATAACTTAGAAGTGATTAGGTTTAGAGTAAACCTTATGCTAATGTGACCTCTGTTCTGTTGTGCATAGGGTTTTCAGAGGCCTGCTGCTTCAGAAGTGGATGGCCAATCCTTCTTCCTAGTCTGTCTCAATCTGAATGTTCAGATTTAGAAGAGTATCTGACAGACAAGCAATTTATAGAACAGTGAATGATAAATCCCTCATTGTGGAGTTAACCACTAGTTACAGTGTTGTCCCTGCCCTTGGCCCAGTAGTTGACCCACTTATTTCCCACCTCCACCCTCCACCAGGATACCCCTTCACTTCTACCAAATCCCTTCAGCATTTATCTTCCATTGTCCAACCCTTAATCTGAGAGCTTATATCTGACGTTTTCTTGGCTTCTGTGATTCCAAACAAGTCAGCTGCTGACAATTTCTTATGCTGTCAAGAGTATCTCTTAAATTTAGTGGTAATGTTCCAGAAGGAAGGTTGATGTGTCCTGTAGAACTGGCCCAAAAGATCTTGGTGCAGCCTCCGGCCTTCTGTACCTATGGCTGTGGTGAGGCTTTTCCCGCAAGTCACTTCTCTATTGTTTGCCCCCGCCGTTCTGCCCACTCCGATCCCTTCTCTGCCATTCCGCCCTCGCGCTGATCCCCTTTCTCCCCTCTGCGCAGATCTTGGTGCAGCCTCCGGCCTTTTGTACCTTTGGGTGTGGTGGGGCTTTTCCAGTGAGTTACTTCTCTATTGTTTGCCCCCGACCCGACCCGTTCTGCCCGTGCAGATCCTGCAGCCAACACTCTTGGCACCAGTAGCCAGGAAATCAAAAAAAAGTATTGCAACGGGAACGTCTGCTGTTAGGGACCTCTCCAGAGTACTGAAGAACAATGGTGTCACTCTGGAGACTAAGGTACGTCTGATACAGGCCATGGTCTTTGCAATCACTTGTTATGCATCAGAGAGTTGGACAATGACTAGGGAGGATAGAAGGAGAATTGATGTCTTTGAGCTGTGGTGCTGGAGAAGAGTATTGAATGTACCATGGACTGCCAAGAAAACAAACAGATTAATCCTAGAGAGGGTTAAACCAGGCTGCTCCTTGGAGACAAGGATTCTGTGGCTTTGTCTGACATACTTTGGACATGTTGTAAGGAGGAAGAGGTCCTTGGAGAAGGACATCATGCCTGGGAGGGTGGAGGGACAATGCAGGAGGGGAAGACCCTAGATGAGGTGGATTGATTCAGTGACTGGGATAATTGGCATGGGTGTGTCAGAGGCAGTGCGATTGGCACAGGATAGAACACGGTTTAGGGCTGTTGTACATAGGGTTGCTATGAGTTACAAGTGACTTGACGGCACATAACAACAACAACAACAATGTGATATCATTAGACTAACAAAGGAAATTTCATTTCCAAATAGGATTGCATTCACATGAACAGAGGATAGGATTCCAACATATATTTTGGGGGACACAATTCAATCCATCACAATCTCCTACTCATCTTCTCAGCCTAATCTCCAAGAAGCCGTGTGATCTACTGATCTTTTGGTGGGGGGGAAGTCAACCATACCTGATCATTGACTTGTCTGCAGGAAGACCAAACCTTCCTTCACATCTCCACTCCCATCACTCTCTGGAAATCAAATTGTTCCCTTAATAAAATCCTCCAAGATCTTTGACTCTTACAGAGTTCCTTGGTCCATGCTTGGTAATTCCTTAGGAATTCTTTTTTGATGCATTTAAAATAGATTGTTAGGCTTTTGCTCTTGAACCCTCCTGATGGCAACACTCAGAGAAGGCTTAGGATTTCTTAAGCCAAAAGGGAACAGGAATGGACCTGCCTCAATTTCCTGAGGACAATACATTCCTGCACTCTGATCCAGGTACTTCAGCCCTTGAACCACTGCACACACAGAGAAGACTTGGGATTTCTTAAACCAAAGGGAAACAGGAGTGGACCCACTTCAGTTTTTCAGAGAACAATACTCAGCCCACTTCAGGCCCTCAAGACAAAAGGGGAACACTAATATATAAGTCATTCACGGAATACTGACCTCCCCTGGAACATTAAACACTTATAATAACCTAATATCTACTAAGAAAAGATTCACATAATGTAAAAAAACACCACAGGCAGCCTTAGACATCATGGTAAAAACAAAGTAACCCTTCTCTGAAAAAAGGAGACCATATTGCAGACCCAATGAATACTCCAGACACAGAGAACCAGAAGAAATATGTTGATGAAGGGTTATTAGAACAGCTACAGATGAAGGTGCAAATGATGGAAGAAACAATGGAAGCTTTTAAGAAAGCAAACATTCCAGAGACAGGGAACTAGAAGAAATATATCGATGAGGAGTAACTTGAAAAATCATGGAATAAAATGCAAAAGATGGAAGAAAGACTATAGATAAAGAGGTACAAGAATTTTAAAAATCATCACAAGATAGAGAGGATACAGCCAACACAGTATTGGATATAACACAAATACATGAATATGCAATCCAGAGTATTAAGATCAAAATGCAGAGTGTACAACATGTTAGAGGAACAAAAGTGCAGAACAGAGGAGATGAAACAGAGAGTCAGGGAGCTGGAAAACAAGAGTCTCAATAGAAACATACTAGAAGAAAAATCAGAAATGAGACATAAAGAAAACATTAGAATCATGTATGGTGAAATCCAAATGAATAATATATGTATGATTGAAATTCTAGAACATGAGAGGGACAGGGAAATGACTGAGAAAATGTGGAAGAGGTACTGAAAGAAAACTTTCCAAATATATGAAGAATGGAGAAATTCACATCCAAGAAACTCAGAAAACACCAAATAGACTAAGACCAAGAAGAAAAACATCAAGAAATATCATAGCCAAATTCTCCAAAATAAGATATAAGAATACTAAAACAGCATGAGAAAAATAGAGTCAGCTACAAAGGGAAAACAATTAGATTAAGTTCTGATTTCTTAGCAGAAATTATATGAGCAAGAAGACAATGGGATGGCATATACAAAAAGTTGAAAGAAACAATTGCCAGCCAAGGATCCTGTACTTATCAACACTGTCTATCAAGTATGAAGGCGGAATCACATACTTTGCAGAAAAGAAGGAACACAGAGGAACCAAAGGAAAGTAGATGGACCACAGTAAATAGAAACAACAACAAAAAAGAAACATAGGAAAATTGCAATGATAAAATCTAGCCTGTCAATAATCATACTTAATGTGAATGAAATAAATGTGAAAATTAAGAGAAAAAGAGTAGCAGAATAGATTAAAAAAATAAAAACAAAACCCATCAATATATTGTCCACAAGAGACACATCTAAGAAATAAAGAGAAATATGGACTCAAAATCAAAGGCTGGAAGAAAATATACCAAGCAAATGGCATCCACAAAAAAGTAGAAGTGGTAATAATAATCGCTGATAAAACAGACTTCAAAATGAGAACCACCATGAAAGATAGGGAAGGGCATGATATAATGATTAAAAGCACAATAGATCAAGAGGGAAAACCTTGGTCAATATTTACTCATCAAATGATAGACCTCCTAAATACACAAAACCTCTGTTAACAGAATTGAAGAAAGGAACAGATAAAACCACAATAGTGGTAGGAGACATCAACACACCACTCTCATCAAAAAATAGGTGAACTCTAAAGAAACAACAAAGATACGGAAGATGTAAACTATAAAATCAGCCAACTCAACCTTGTGCATGTATTCTGAGTATTGCAACCAACCTGAACTCAATTCACTTTCTTTTAAAGTGCACAAGATACATTTTCCAGAATTAGTCATGTAGTAAACCACAAAGCAAGCCTCAACAAATTAAACAGTAATGGAATACTACAAAGTATTTTCTCAGACAATAATTCCACTAAACTAGAAATCAATCATAAGAGGGTAAATCTTACAAAACCACCCCCATGGAAGCTAAATAACACCCTGCTAGAACAAATTTGGTCATAGAAGAAATAAAGAATGAAACAAAAACATTCCTTGAAATACAGGAAAATGAAAGTACAACATACCAAACCTCTGGTGTGCACCTAAGGCTATCCTCAGGGGGCAGTTCACAGCAATAGGTATACACATAAAAAAATGAAGAAAAAATTAAAAATGAACTATCTAGAGGAAAAAAGGTGCAGCAGATGAGGAAGGGCATCCAGAGCGAACACTCTCCAATGTTTGTGGGAATACAGGACTGAGGCTTCCCGGGGGATAGGTCCCTCCATTTAGGGATCCTTGTCTCTGCAGCTGTGGGGCAATCCCAGGGGCCAAACTGGACAAGAGAGTTTGTGACACAGAGCTACAAGAAGAGGAAAGACTTCTTTAACTTTCTATGAGAGGGAGGGCTGACTTGAGACACACACACACCACCACCACCACCACCACCCCGTACACAAGCTGCTTGAGTTGGTGGCCCTGATCTCATGCCACTCCAAAGACAAAGAAAGATATTATGTTTCAGGAGAAAAGGTGCGTCGGGTGAGAGATTGTGCCCAGAGTGATCACTCTCCAGTTCTTGTGGGGAGAAGGGGCTGAGGCTTCCCTGAGGATAGGCCCCTCTATTTGGGGATCCTAGCCTCCCTCGCTGTGGGGTCAACCCAGGAGCCAAACAGGACAAGAGAGTTTGTGACACAGAGCTACAAGCAGGGGAAAGACTTCCTCAGACTTGATTTCTGCAAGAGGGAGAGCTTACTTGAGACACACCCTCCCACCCCCACTTCCACCCGGCACACAAACTGCTTGAGCTGTTGGTCTTGATCTCACTATCTTGCACCATTCCAGAGACATAGGGAGACTTTAAGCTCCAGGAGAATAGATTCATCAGGTGAGGAACTGTTCATAGAGTGAGAACTCTCTAGTGCTTGTGGGGTGACAGGACTGAGGCTCCCATGAGGACAGGGCCCTCCATTTGGGGATCCTTGCCTTTGTGGCTCTGGGGATATGTGATGGGCCAAACAGGACAAGATGGTTTGGGATTTAGAGCTACAAGCGGGGGAAAGACTTTCTCAGGTTTCTAAACTGCCACTTTGAGATGCAAGAAAGAGAACTGACCTTCTCCCTTCACCCCCACCAGAAAGTGCTCAAGTGGAGCACCTGGTCTCACACCACTCAGCCACTTCATACACAAAGGAGGACAATAAAGTTTGAGAGAAGGGACTACATCAAGGCAAGATTCCTGCAGGACTGGAGTGCAGAACAGGAAGAAAGGACTTTCAGAAAGGCAAATTTCCCAGAAAGGATTTTCAGTAGAATAAGTGCTTCACTCCGCAGAATGAACATTTTAAGGTGGCAACTAATCAATAACATTGTGAAGACAAGAACCACCAACAGTTTACTGAGACACAATAGAAACGGCCTAACAATTATCAAGGAAAA
>NW_006399769.1:26771820-26778061 GCF_000299155.1 Elephantulus edwardii
TGCAATTGGAACAGGACAGAGAAGAGATTAGGGCTGTTGTACATAGGGCTGCTATGAGTCGCAAGCGACTCCACGGCACATAACAACAAAAGCTTCAAACACTGTGAAAAAAAACAAAAAACACAAATTAAGCCTTCTCCAAAATCGCAGAAAATATTGCAAGCATCATGGATACCCCAGAGTCAAGAAGTCAGATAATGCATGTTGATAAAGAGACTTTTGAACAGCTACGAACAAAAGCACAAATGATAGAAGAAATGATGGAAGCCACAAATAAAGGGAACACGCTAATGGTAGAGAACCAGTGAAAGAAATATACTGATGAAGATTTATTTAAACATTGCAAATAATGGTAGAAAAACTAAGAAAGTAAACACTCCAAAGACTTGGAGCCAGAAGAAATATTTTGAGGAGGAGGAACTTGCACAAGTATGAAGTAAAATGCAAAAGATGGAAGAAAGAATTAAAATTAGAGATAAGGAGGTATAAGGACTTTAAAAAATCACCAGAAGATAGAAAGGGTACAGCCAACACAGTACTGGAAATAAGAGAAATGCATACAAAATGCAATTCAGAATATCAAGACCCAAATGGCAGAAGAGATCAAGCTGTAAGGATAAAAGAATTAGAACAGAGGAGGGATGAAGCAGAGTCTGTGAGTATGGAGTCAAGAACCACAATGGAAACATATTTGAAGAAAAAAATTCAGAGACGAGGCATGAAGAAAACAATAGAATCATGTGGGATGACATCAAAGGGAATAATATATGTATTACTGGAAATCCAGAATATGAGAGACTGGAAAATTGTGGAAGAGGTACTAGAAAAAAAATTCCCAGATATTATGAAGAATGAGGAAATCCACATTCAAGAAGCTCAGTGAACACCAAAAGACTAAAAAAGAAAAACATTGAGACTTACCATAATCAAATTCTCCAAAATAAAAGATAAGGATAGAACATCAAATGCAGCATGAGAAAAACAGAGTCACCTACGAAGGAAAAGCAACTATATTAAGTTTTGAATTTTTTTTTTTCAGCAGAAACCATGCAAGCAAGAAGACAATGGGTGGCATATACACAAAGTTGAAAGAAAGCAATTGTTAACTTAGGACCCGACACCCAGAAAAACTCTAGATAACGTGTGAAGGAGAAATCACATCCCTTGAAGAAAAGAAGGAATTTAAGGACCTTGTGAAAACAAGACCAAATGTAAAAGAAATTTTAAAGGAAGTCTTTTACGTAGAAATACCAACAGAGAGTGGATAGACCATAGCAAAAAGAAACAACAAAAAGAGAAACATAGTAAAATGGCAATGATAAAACTTGGCCTGTCAATAATTACACTTAATGTGAATGGATAAATGGACCAATTACGAGCAAAAGAGTAGCAGAATGGATAAAAAACCCAATGTTGCCTACAAAGAACACATCTAATAAATGAAGAGAGAGACAGACTCAAAATCAAAGGTTGGGGGAAAAAAACCAACCAAGCAAATGGCATCCACAAAAAAGCAGGAGGGGCAATAATAACCTCTGATAAAATAGACTCAGATAAGGAAGGGCACTATGTAATGATTAAGGGCACTGTAGAGCAAGAAGACATAACATTGGTCAACATCTATACACCAAATGATAAATATATAAAACTGGTAACAGAATTGAAGAAAGAAACAGACAGAGCCACAAAAGTGGTAGGAGACATCGCCACCCCACTCTCACCAAAGGATAGGTCAATTCAAAAGAAACTGAACAAAGATACAGAAGATCTAAACTATACAATCAGCCAACTCAACCTTGCGGATGTATCCAAGTACTGAACTCAACCTTGCAGATGTATTCCGACTACTGCACCCAACTAAAACTCAATTCACTTCCTTTTCAGGTACATACTGGACATTTTCCAGAACTGATCACATATTAGGGCACAAAGCAAGTCTCAGAAAATTAAAAAACATTGAAATAGTACAAATTAGCTTCTTAAACCACAATGTAACAAAACAGAAATTAACCAAAAGAAGATAAAGCTTGTAAAACCACCGCTGTAGAAGCAAAATAAGACCCTTCTAGAAAACAAATGGGTTATAGAAGAAATAAAGAATGAAATTTCAAAGTTCCTTGAAACAAATGATGATGAAAATACAATGTATGAAAATTTCTGGGATACAGCTAAGAAGGTCTTCGGGGGCAGTTCATAGCAATAAACAAGACATAAAAAACAAAGAAATAAGGGAAATTAATGATTTAACTCAACACCTTTATCAAATAGAAAAAGAACAGCAATCTAATCCCACAACCTCTATAAAAAAGGAAATTTAAATAACAAGGGCTGAAATCAATGAAATAAACAGAAAAACAACTGAAACCATCAACAAAACCAGGAGCTGGTTTTTCCAAAGGGTCAATAAAATTGGCAAAGCATTGTCAAACTTAACAAAAGAAAAAGGAAGACACTAATAACTCAATTGACTAATAATAGAGGTGACATCACAAAAGAACCAGAGGAAATTAAATCTATAATATCAATCCCATAGTCTTGTAAAATACCATGATGGTTACCCATTATGGACAATGTTTGGATGATCTTCCAGATTGATTTACGCTGGGAAGCAGATGTGGCATCCACTTCCTTAGCTAAATGCTCTGGAAACTCTACAAACTCTCTATATTAATGTACAGAAATTATGTTAGTTATGGAATAGAGTTCTGTACAAAAATGATGTTAATTATAGAACAGAGTTTAGGTCTTTTGTGCAAAACTTAACTCTCAGTCATGATCGACTTGACATTACCCACTGCTAAATGAAACTAGTGCTGTTTATATCTGGAGGAACACTCTTGTACTTTGTAAATCACTCTTTGTCAATGTGCAGTACGAAGTAAACTGGGTTGCTGTGATGCTGAACTTTGTACAATTGGAGTATCAAATACCAGAATGGTTTCCCAATGTGAACAGTGTTTGGTGGCGCTCCCAGTTGTAAAACAGGTTTGGAAGAAGGAGTGGCATCCACTTCCTAAACCACATGCCTCTGGAAACTCTATGAACTTGTAATTGACAATAGCTATAGAAAGACATTAGATCTTTTGTTCATAGAGTCACTATGAGTCGCGCTTGACTCAACAGCAATCAACAACAACATATTCTGATAAATTTGAAAACCTAGAGGAAATAGACAAATTCTTTGAAACTCATGTCCTGCCCAGATTGACACAGACAAATGCAGAACATTTGAACAGATCCATCACAAAAGAAGAAACTGAATAATTCATAAAAACTCCTTTACCAAAAAAGTCCTGGACCAGATGGCTTCACAGTTAAATTTTACCAAACATTCATAGAAGAGTTATCACCAATTCTGCTTAAATTATTTCAAAAAATAGAAAAAGAAGGAATACTCCCAGAGAGACAGTCTATGAATCAAGCAAAACCCTAATACATTCACATGGTGGAATACTACACAGCACTCAGGAGCAGAGAGTGATTTTGAAAGTTATTTCATAACTTGGGAGAGACTGGAGTGCATTATGCTGAGTAACTAACTCTATCTCATACAGTCAAATACTGCATAGGACCATTTTTGTAGAAATAGATAACTAGTAAAATGTGTGTGAGGATCCAAAGGGAGTATGATGGGAACAGAGAGGTGATGGTGGGCAGAAGGGAAATCATAGGGTCTCACAATATTGTGCATGGAGGGAGGAGGATAACAGAAATAGGAAAGTTCTCAAATGACTCTAGAAAGACAGCAATGGTGGACATAGTTCAATGGTGACTCATTTTATAAAACATAATGAATTGGAATGATTGCATGAAACACAATGTGAATGAAGGATAGTATGAAACAGTGTATACTTTGTGTACACAATGCACACAAATGAAAACTTTGTAAGCAAATCAATATAAAATCAACATTTTTAATAAATCATTTGTTAGAAAATACTAACATGATTGATAGATTTTAAAAATGTTAGCAAAAATGAAGGGAATCTTCAGCCAGACAGAATAACACAATAGCCACCACAATGGGCTCAAACATGATGAAAATGGTGCAGGATCAGACACTGTTATACACAGTATCTTGATGAGTCAGAACCACCTTGATGGCAATTAATAATGAAATTCATCCCAGGCACTGGGTACAGATAGACCTTTTGTAATAGACACAGAACTCTTGTGGGTGAAGCTTTTTCTGTCATCTTCTTCCTAGTACTAGTAAGATTAAAGGAGCCAAGCCACGGTCTTCTCAATTGCTTGCTGTGTATGTGAAAGCTGGACACTGCCTAATGATGACAGAAGAGTTTTTTACTTGTGAGCCTTTGACTTGTGGTGTTGAAAAAGAGTACTCAATATCTGATGAACTGCCAAGAAAACAAATAGGTCTGTCTTGGAGAAAGTGAAAACAGAGTGGTCCTTGAAAGCAAAGATGGTGAAACTGATTCATAGACTTTGGACATGTTGTTAGGAAGGGCTAGTCCTTAGAGAATAGGATTTTTTTTTTTTTAAAGATGGAGTGTCATAGAAAGAGAGAAGGACCCTCAAGAAGCTGGATTGACAGAGTGTCTGCAGCAACATACTCAAGTGTATTGGAGATGGCGAGCTTGGCACAGGTTAGGGGAGGGTACAGATCCATTGCTTACTGGATTGCTAGGATCACAGTCAATTCAACAGCACATAGTAACAACAATGGCACTTTGGGTAACGTATGGAGCTGCTAGCCCAAAAGTCAACAACTTGAATCTCCCAACCACTGCTGGAGAAAGATTGGGTAATCTTCCGTAAAAATTCACTGCCTCAGAAACCCTGTGAAAGATCACCTGACTATATTTGAATGGGTTTGGTTTTGGTTGGGTGGTAAATAAAGGATCCCCGGAAGAGCAGTGGACCAAGTATTTGTGGCATCACAACAGAAAGGCTGGGGGTTCCAACCCACTGCTGACTCCGTGGGAGCCAGATGTGGAGTCTTCTTCCAGAAAGATCACAGCCTTAGGCACCATAAGGAACAGTTCTACTTGGAATCAACTCCACAGCCGTGGTTTTGCGTTTGGGGTTATCAGAAGTTGAGGTTTGGTTAGGAGGTACCGGCTGCTCCTCGGCTGTCTGCAGGTAGTGTTCTACTGAGTGTAGGGTTTGTCCGATCTTTCCTCAAATCTAAATTCAATTTCCTTTAGAGACAGTGATTCTGTGTAGGAGAAAAAAAAAGGTTTTGGTTCCTGAATTAATGGTTTCAGAAGTTCTGCAGAAGCAATTTTGTCATATTTATAGATGAAAATTGTTATATTGACAGAATTATATCATTAAAATAGTCCATGTTGGGGGTGAGGCGGGGGAAGTAGTCCGTGCTTTTATAACATTTCTTTTTTGTTGGCCTCTCGAGTTACCCCATTATGGAAGACCAGAACATACTCTGAGAAGGCGACTAGTAAAAGTCAACTTAATATGGATGAATTGAGCCATATACAGAAGTAATTCACACCACCAAAGAAACACCAGCTCTGCAAGGCTTTCCAAACAGTGAAGGGAGACCAGTAAAACCAGCCCAGTGTCTGTGATTCCTCCAGGTTTCCTGGTTTAAAGCCTTGGTTTAAAAAGCTACTGCTGAGAGGGATCAGATGACATCTGCCAGCTGCCAAAGAACTTTATACTTAACCCTTTCCAATCCACAGTCTGGGTGTGACATTCCCATTTCATTTATCCTCTTTGTTTCTTCAGAATGTTCTTGACACCACACAAGTCACTACCTAAAACCTTTGCTAAAGCTATCTGCCTTCCACTTCTATGCTGTTCCTGGAGGCCTGTGTTGAGGACAAGTACATTGAGAAATCTTCTCCCAAGTGCCTAACACAGTACAGTGTTCAAGTCATGGGAAATATCAGATCTTGCTTAATGACTTTCAGATGCCCAACTGCAGTGTGTAATCTACAAAAGGAAATCTACCACCTATCTTCTTTTTCACCATAAATATCTTCTTGTCAAGGGTCTGAAGATCTATTTGTTCATTCCTTTCTTTCTTTGTTAGTTCATTAATTTATGCATCATTTACTCACACCAGGTATTTTTCATTTAAGCCATGATATCTCAATTTCTTGACATGCATGAGAAACTTAGATAATGAATAAGGAAAACTGAAGAATTGATGACTTTGTATGTTGGCAAAGAATATTGAATATACCAAGGAGAACCAAAAGACCAAAGAATCTGTCTTATCATCTCACCCCAGTAAAGACAGCAAAATTTAACAGAG
>NW_006399769.1:26779841-26820633 GCF_000299155.1 Elephantulus edwardii
AAGAAGAAGAAGAAGAAGAAGAAGAAGAAGAAGAAGAAGAAGAAGAAGAAGAAGAAGAAGAAGAAGAAGAAGAAGAAGAAGAAGAAGAAGAAGAAACAATGCAGGTTAGCATGGTGAGACTTACCCTATATGCTTCAGGCATGTTGTCTGGAGGGACCATTCCCAGCAGAGGATGTGATGCTTAGAAAAGTAGAAGTTTAGGGCAAAAAACCCTCAATAAGGTAGACTGATACAGTGACTGCACAATGCGACCAATATCCTGCCTCCCAGCAGAGATGGCAAGGGCAGTGCAGAATCAGGCAGGGTTTTTTGTTCTGTTGTACAGTAAGGTCATAGCTGTAAAGGTCTGTTGTGCATAACATTGCTGTGTACACTATGAACAAAGCACCTAACACCAACACAACCACTTTTGAAGGTCTAGGGAGCTCTGGTTGTGTAGTCCAAAGGCAGCCGCACTGCTAACCCAGAGGTCATGCCTCTCTAATGGTTCAAATCCATCACCGGCTCCACAAGAGGAAGATGGGCAATCTCCTCCTGTGTGATTCACAGTTTTTGAAAACCCACTGCGGGTCGGTTGGGGGTGTCAGGAATGAATCAGTTCTAACTCAACTGCATTGAGTTGGGTTGAGTTGTTTGAAGGTCTGTTGTTATGAGTTTTGCAGTCACCATGTTAGGTGCTGTCAAGTATGACTCATAACAACCCTGTGAACAACATACCTGAACCTGCTCTAAGCTGCAACATCCTTATCACCTCTGACTCATCAGATTCAATTGCTGAAGTCACTGTGTCTATCAAGCTCATTGAGATCTTCCTCTTCTTTGCTGACCCTCTATCTTTTCAAGCACGATATCCTTTGCAGTAACCATAGAACCAAAAATAAAACTTTTCTGTTGAGTAGATTCTGATTCATAGCAATCACATAGAACACAGTAGAGTCGCTTAGTACAAGTTCTTAGGGCATAGATGTGGAAGGAAGCAGACAATCTCATCTTTCTCTTCTGGAGCAGCTAATGAATTTGAACCACCAAATTTTGAAAACAGAGTATGTAGCATTCCTACAATCTTTACTTGTATAGTTAAATGTCATTAAATGTGCTCATCACCCTTTTTTTAAATCAACAAATGTTGTGGGGTGAGATAAGTTGACTACAATTTGTAGCAACCCTATGAACAACAGATCTGCACCTTGTCCTGTCCTGTACAATACTCATTATTCATCATCTCACACTCGCTTGAGCCTATTGCTGCAGTGACTGTGTCAATCCAAATTATTAAAGGTCTTCCTATGTTTCGCTGACCCTCTGCCTTTCCAAGCATGATCCCCCTTTCCAAGGAATGGTCCTTCCTAACCATGTGCTCAAAGTATGTGAGATGTAAGTTTCACCATCAAAGCCCAGGTAAAGGTTTTTAGAAATTTTTTCATATTCTTATTGTTGTTGTTATATGTCTTTGGGTAACTTGCACTTCATATGCACTTCATATGACCCTATGTACAAAAGCTCTGAATCCTGTCCTATCCCAAGCCAATTTCACTTTCTCCAGCACACCTACTCCCAGCTCCCAGTAATAACCTAGGCATTGTGTCACTCTATCTCATCCAGGGTTTTTCTTGCCTGCACCATCATTTTACTCTTTAAGTATGATGTCCTCCAAGGACTGGTTCCTCCTGGAAAAATGTCCAAAGTATGTGAGACAGAGCTTTAAAATTCTTGCCTTCAGGGAGCAGCTTGGTTTCATCCTCTCCAGGTCAGACTTGCTTTTTTGACAGTCCATGTTCAATATTCTCCTCCAGCACCACAACTCAAAGGCATTGATGTTTCTTCTGTCATCCATCTGTCATTGTCATTCTGTCATTGCCCAACTACCTTATGCACGTAATTGTGAAGACCATGGCTTAGATCAGGTATACCTTAGTCTCTAGATTGACATTATTGCTCGTCAGCATTCTGTGGAATTCCCTGACCAGATTGTCCCAATGTAATTTTTTTTTTCTTGACTGTTAGTGCCAAGAGTGTTGATTGTGGAACCAAGCAAGCTGAAATTGCTAACAATCTCAATCTCTTCTCCATCTATCATGATGCTGTCAATTGGCCCAAAGGTGAGAATCTTTGTTTTCTTGATGTTGAGTTTCAATCCATATTGAACACTGAAGTCCTTGACATTCTACAGCAAACACCTAAGGTCCTCCTCAGTTTCAGCAAGCAAGGTTGTGTCATCTGAATAACGCAGATTGTTGATGAGTCTTCCTCCAATGCTGATTCCAAATTCTTCCTCAAAAAGTCCAGCCTCTTGAATGATCTGTTCCACATATAGATTGAAAAGATATGGAGATAGGACAAATCCCTGACATGTATCTTTCCTGATTTTGAACCATGCAGTGTTTCCTTGCTCTGTTCTGATCCCAGTATAGGTTTTGTATGAGCACAATCAAGTGTTATGGAATTCCCATTCTTCTTAAAGTTAGCCACAATTTGTTGTAATACACACAGCAAAAAGCCTTTTCATAGACAATGGAAGACAGATTCCTCTGGTACTTTCTGCTTTCAGGCAAGATCCACCTAACATTGACTATAATGTTTCTAGAGCCATGGGCTCTTCTAAGCCTACTTTGTGCATTTTGGCAGTTCTCTGTTGATATATTGTTCCAGTCTTTTGGGGATAATCTTCTACAGGATCTTGCTAGTGTGTGATGTTAGTGATATATTAGTGACATTGTTCAATAATTTCCATACTCCATCTCATCACCTTTATTTGGAATGGGAATAAATATGGATTTCTTCCAGTCAGTTGGCCAGGCAGTTGTTATACAGGTTTCCTGTCACAAACTGGTGAGCATGTCTAGGGGTGCATCTGTATGTTGATATATATCAGTTGGTATTTCATCAATTCCTTCAGAGCAGTTTGAACTTTCTCCTTTATCACCATTGCCTCTTGGTCATCCATTGTTTCATGAAATT
Source organism: Elephantulus edwardii (assembly GCF_000299155.1). Classification (NCBI taxonomy): domain Eukaryota; kingdom Metazoa; phylum Chordata; class Mammalia; order Macroscelidea; family Macroscelididae; genus Elephantulus; species Elephantulus edwardii. The sequence goes on from NW_006399769.1 coordinate 26,782,800, forward strand.
TCTCTGTATCAGCCAATTCTTTTTGGCACAGTGACGCTGTACCATCTTCTTTTGGTGCTTCCTGGGTCACTCTAGCATCCTTAAGTATTGCAACTCAAGACTCGAATTTTTAATATTCAGTTCATTCCGCTTCAGAAATGCTGAGCGAGTTTATCTCTTTCGATTCTCCAACTCCAGCTCTTAGGAATCTATTATTTTTAATTCAATCTAATGGTTCTTTGTGAAAAGTGAGGAAATGATCTTTAAAAGACAGGAGAGAAGTAGATGACCATGTGGAGGCCCTCGGCATAACGCTCTTGCAGTTAATCCACCAGATATTTTCAGGAAACCGATATAATGGCATCTGTAGAATGCTAATATAGAAATCTGGATATTTCTGAATCAGGAGGCAGTAGAAGTATGGTTAAGACATAGATTTTGGTGTCTGATCCTGGGCTCAGTTCCCAGTTTTGCTTGTAGGTATTGGAGTGAAAGTGAGGCGTATGGCCAACATTCTGGATGAATCGAGGGAGCAGCTGGCTGGGCATTAAGAAATTTCCCTCTTGAATCCCTTAAACAATCACTTTTATGAGGGAATATTTGTTAGTTACTTATTTCTGTCCTGGGAACAGTCCCTCAACTGGAAGCAGCTGTAAATAGACCATCTAAGCGTTAGGTTCTAAGAGCCTGTCAAGGCTGTCGTTTGAGCAGTTTATGGTTCTGCACACAGTAATGTCTTCAGGATTTTTAAGTGTTTCCTTGTTGCCAACTCAGTTCCATCTACACATGCACCTTCCTGAGCCTTCCTGTGAGAAGATGTCAATTGTGGATGGATGGTGCTTCTGCCAAGGGTTTTCTTTTCAAAGACCCCCCAAAATACTTCAATTTCTTTTGGTCTTTAATCTTCAGCCTGTAACAAAATGTGGCACAGACAAAAGAGCTCAAGAAGTGCAATGGTTGCTTGTTTGGCTGCCAGCTCAAAGGTTGCTGGTTCAAATCCACCCACTGGCTTCTTTAAAGAAAGGTTTTATCTGTTTCTATAAGGCTTATAGCCAGGAAAACCTTTTGGACAGCTCTACCCTGTCACATTTGATCCTACAAGTCAAAATCAACTCAGCAGCTTCTGACAACAAAAATATGATAATAGTGATGTTGTCTTCTTTTTCAAGATGAGGAAACTGAGGCTAAATTAACTTGCACTTGCTACAAACTGCAAGTCAAACCTCACTTAATTCCTGATTTTTGTAAATAACGTTTTACTAAAACACAATTAGGCCTAGGGAGCTCTGGTGACCTCGTGGTAAAAGGCTCTGCTGCAATCCCGAAGGCACATGGTTTGAATCAATCCACCAGTTGCTCCCTCGCAGAAAGATGGATGATCTCCTTCTGTGTGACTTACTGCCTTTGAAAACCCACTGGAGGGTCAGCTTTGGGTTGGTTCCGACCCAATGGTACTCAACAACATCATGTCTGCTTTAAGGCTTCAACAGCAGAATTGAGAATCTGCACATATGTACTTTCTGATTCCTTACAGAAAAAGTTTACAAATATCTTCCCTATGCTGTTTCTCCATTTCTCTACCCTCATCATGATCCCATCTCACAGCTGGACAAGACCAGAGGACTAGCAAGTAACAGAGCTGCTCCCAAACCCAGGTTGTCTGGTTTCAGGGCACATATAACTCAGCCATTAGTTACTCAAATGCATTACTCTAGGGCCAGAACAGACTCAGCTGGCTCTCCACTGACTTCTGAGGCTGTAAATGCACAGGAAGAGATTGCCCATCTTTGTCTCAGACAGCCTGTGGTGTACCTGAACAACTGTAGTGGAGAAGCCTTTAGATTAGCAGTGTAACTCAATAAGGACTTGGCCACCAGAGCTCCCTAGTTACAAGTTAATTACTACGTGATGGGTGGACTGGCTTTGATCCTGAGGGAGTGTTAGGAAACTGTCTCATTTCCATTTTCCTAATTACATACGTTTTCTTTTTTAAGTTTGAAATCTTCCTGCATATATTTCTAACATTATGACAGACTCCCCATCCTGACACTTTCCCCCTTAAAAATATCTTTTAAATGCTAACTAAAATGAACAGTTGACTTGACAAGATGTTAAAAGAAAACCTCTGAGGCTAAAAATGTAGTGGAAGCAGGCAGCACACCTTAAAGACCTTTGTTAGTGTTTTGTAAATTAGAGCTTTCCATTTTAACAACTACATGGGGTAGAAAGACTAGGCCTCAAAGGTCTCACATCCAGTTGAAGAGTGAAATACAGAAATATCTGTCCTTGCACAGGGAGATGATAATGCAATTTTGTCTCTTGTTCTATGAGAAAGAAAAAAAAAGACACCTCAGATTCATAGGTATTTTATAAAGACCTTTTTTATTAAACCAACTACCTTTGAGTTGGTTCTAACTCATAATAACCCACCATTAGATTGTTGTTGTTGTTGTGTGCTGTCAAGTTGACTGCAACTCAATACACAACAGCTAGAAACCCTGCTCTATTCTAAGCCAATCTCATTGTCTCTGACACACCTACTCTCATCACCCTGTGTCAATCTATCTTATCTGGAGTCTTCCTCTCCTGTGCTGTTCCTCCACCATTCCAAGCATCATATCCTTACCCAAAGACTGGTCCCTCCTGGTAGCAAGTTCAATATGTGAGATGAAGCCTCAGAATCCTTGCCTCAATAGTTTAGCAGGGCAGCAAGCAATAAATTTTGGAGGGGATGTGGAGTGGTGGGAACTCTCATACACTGTTGGTGGGATTGTAAAATGGTAAACCACTCTGGAAGCCAGTTTGGTGCTACCTCAAAAAGCTGAACATAGAAACTCCATATGACTCAGCTCTTCCACTACTAGGAATATATCCCAAGGAAAATAGAACTGAGACATGAATAGAGACTTGTACACCAATGTTCACAGCAACCTTATTCACCGTCGCAAGAACATGAAAACAGCCCAAGAGTCTAACGACAACTGAATGGATTGAGAAGTTGTGGTACATTCATACAGTGGAATACTATGCAACACTCAGGAACAACAATTTCAAAAGATACTACATAATTTCCATCTTATTGAGGATCTTCCTCTCCTGAACTGTCTCTCTGCCCTCAAAAGCCTAGCTTCCAAGAGAAATTTGGTTTCAGCCTCTTTAAGACAAATCTATTTGTTTTCTTAGCAGTCCGGGGTTTGTTTAAGACTTTTCTCCAGCACCATAACTCAAAAGCATTTATTATTCTTCTGTCATCTTTAGGCATTATCCTCTGATGCATAGCAAGTAACTGTGAAGACATGGCCTAGATCAGGTGCACTTTAGTCTCTAGACTGACATCATTGCTTCTCGGTTTTCTGGAGAGGTCCCTGATAGCAGATTTTCCCAGTGCAATTTGTCTTTTGATTTCATGACTGCTGGTGCGAAGAGTGTTTACTGTGGAGTCAATCAAGCTGAAGCTGTTAACAACTTCAATCTCGTCTCCATCTATCTTGGTGTTGCAAATTGGCCTAGTGGTAAGAATCTTTGTCTTCTTGATATTGAAGATTATAGTCATTGATCTTCTGGAAAGTGCTTCAGGTTTTCCTCCATTTCAGCAAGCAAAGTTGTGTCATCTGTATAACATAGATTGTTGATGAGTCTTCCTCCAATCCTGTTGTCACACTCCTCTTCATAAAGCCCAGCTTCCCAAATGATTTGTTCTGCATGTAGACTGGAAAGGTATGGAGACAGGATGCATCCCTGATTCACTCCTTTTCTGATTTTGAACCATGCAGTGTTTCCTTGCTCTGTTCTGAGGACTATTTAAATAAAATAGAGACAAAAATGGAGCATAAGTAAGTGCAAAAGAATTAAAGCCTATTGAGTTTAAGCTACCCTAAATACAAAGATTTGGAAGCAGGAGTGGCATCCACTTCCTAAACAACATGCCTCTGGAAACTCTATGAACTTTGAGAAACGACAATAGTTACAGTAAGGCTTCAGGTCTTTTGTTCATAAGGTTGCTATGAGTCATGCTTGACTTGATGGTAACTATCAACAACAACAAATATAAAGAAGAGGACAAATTAGTAACTTAAGCCATGGGGGGGAAAATATCTATGTGTTCCAACTATTAACTCACACATTCATTTCCAGGGAAGGCAGTTCCAACTAACAGAAGGCCTCCATTGGGTTTCTGAGGCTGTAAATTGCAGTGAGAGGAGACTGTTCATCTTACACCCTTGGAGCTGCTGGTGGATTTGAACCACTGGTAAGATGTAACATTTGTGTTAGCAATGCAACTCAAAACAGATTATACCACAAGAACTCCCTTTCCAAGCTACTTAACTCTCACTGCCTTTGAGTCAGAATTGACTCATAGCTGCCCCTCCAGTGGGTTTCCAGTCACAGGAGAGGAGGAGATTGTTTCTACTAGAAGAGGGAAAATGGTAAATGTTAAGAATTACATAGGATAACAAAGACTTCCACAGCGTGAAATGATAGTAAAAATAAATTTAAGAATATAAGTGACACCAATAATGAAAAGATTGTTTTAAATTCAGCTTGTTTGCTCTTTGGCATAACCTTTGAATCTTCATACAAAGCAATAAATCATAATTTTTTTAAAAAAAATGAGAGCTGAAAGGAGAAACGAGAAAAAGACCTGGGCTCAGAACCTAACAAACCCAAACATATGAAAAATGTATCATTGATACAGTTGTGGAATTCCAGCAAACATTGGTGGCAACCTGGGGTTTAATAATACCAAGCTGAAAAGAAACACAACTTTTCATTGTACTAGTTTTGTTAAAATTTCTGAGCAATGAGTTTAACAAAGAAATTATGAATAATAACTACATGCATTTTTGAGACAAAGGTTAATGTGATCACTTTAAATTCTATTAAAATCATTCCTCAAAATGATTAAATATATTTTTCTAGAAAAAAATATGGGTTCTAGTAAATGCATAACAAATACTTTCAAAATATTAATGGAGTTGTCTTTTTAAGACTTGAGAAAAACTTGTGTAAAAAGTGGACAATTTCAGTATTAAAATAAAGATTAGGATGAACCTAAATTAATACCATAGTATTAATGGGTATGGTTAAAGGGTGACTCATATGTACAATGACATTTTTACAGCTATACAGGTGATATGGAGAAAGGTCCATGATGGAAACACAGTGAGGTCGCCCGGAAGCACGGGGACGGACTTACTTTCATGGATCTTGAAAGCTTTTCACCTTTGACAGGGTGCAGTGTTACCACTTTTTTATTACTCATTTTAGTAGAAAATATTTTCATATTCCTTCTCTGAAAAGTTTCTGCCTTACATAGGTTCTGACTCTTGCTTGTAATTAGTGTGTAATTAGATGATAAAATATTAAATAGAGTTGAAAAAAAAACCCAATTTTAAAAAAAACAACCAAACAAAAAAAACTACAATGATCACAATTTCAATGTAGTAAAGTGTATCTAGAAACAGGATTTGTCAGGGGTGTGGGGAAACCTAATAATAGCAAATCAGGTAAAGAGTAATTTGTATTTTCAACTTTATGGTCAATTTACTAGACTTTTTAGATAGAGCATTATTATATTCAGATAATATGCTTTGTTTTAAATCTTCAGGAGTGTGTGTTTGAGAAAGAGAATGAAGATTCTGTGAAATGAAGTCTGCAAATAGAAAACATGGCAACTCTTTGAGTGGGTTTGATTTTTGTTTTGTTTTGGTCTCTTTAGAGATGGGGAAAATTGCTACCCTAATGAGTAGGTAACTTGATATAAGTAACTTCCTCACTTAAAGTTTCAAGTATGTGCAAGAAAGCAACTCCCTGGGTTGCTATGGAAATGGAGGTAAACCTGATTAGGGAGGCATTCATTCTGCCTTCTGAGGTGAGGGCAAAGAACTCAGGACTTGTGGGATCAGGCAAAGTGCCCCTGCCCACTCCTGTCCTCGTTTCACTCCCCTGGTTCTCTTGTCTGGGTTCCCTCCTCACTTCACCCTGCTGCGGCTCTGTGGGACCGAGACTATTTTTTCCCACTGTGCCAGGACCCGTTTGTGGCAGGTGACTGATAACTGTTAGTGGGAAGAAGGACTCCTTCAGCCTCTTTTTATGAGCTTCTTTTCATCTGTAAACTCACAAGTGAGGACATTTATTCAGATTCCTGGCTCGATTTGCTTTTTCTTTTCATTCAATGCTTCCCCCCCCCCCCCCCCCCCCCGATCATCTTGGGTCCTGCATGTGATCTAATACATATGAAAATCAGCCCAAGTTTTCCACACTACACACTACCTTTTCCCTCCTCAACTACATTTCCAATTGCTTAATGAAGACCATAATAATTTCATATTTAACTTACTCAAAACCCAAAATCATTATCATCTTCCCAATGGCTCCTCCTCCTGAATGAACTCTGTTGGCATCCCCACCCACCTCTCATTATTCTGGACTTAACCTCCGTGGAGCATTCTGTCCCCCCATGCCCCACTGCTCCTCAGTCTCTACCAACCAAGCCTCTGCCCTCCATCCTTCAGTCCTCTCCCATGTCTCCTGTCCCAAGGTTTTCACCTGAGAGTTCTTTTTTTAGCTCTGTGATCCCGTGGATACTGCCTTTGTTCTTTAATCCCCAGAACTCACCGCTTCCCCATGCTGCTCAGAATTTCTTGCCTTCAAAGCAAAGTCCAAACAAACAATGTTCAAACCGCCTGACTCATCCTCCCTTTTCTGACGGTGGGTTGCATCCTCAGTTTCTCTTTTTGTCTCCATGTGTCTCTGTCTCTATGTCTCTGTCTTTCAGTGAGGGCCTCAGCAGGCTCCATCGTCACTCCCTCCACACTGCTGCCTCCGTGGCTGCTCATATTTCTCTGCCTGCCTGGATGCCATTCTCCCACTACTCTGCCTATCAAATTTCTCCTCTAAAGCCCATATCAAGTGTTAGCGCCTCTGAGAAGCCTTTCCCCAAGCCTTCAGTCAGGATTAATGGCCCCGCTCTCTGTAGTCTGATAACATCTCCATTATTGCCTCCATTAGAGGCCACTCACGGCCAGCAGGTGCAGGGGGTGGCACGGGAGACAGTGAGGTGCCCTGGAGTACCTGAGCACAAGGGACTTAAGGCTTCCCTCCTGGAATGAACCCATAAAAATAATACCTAATGGAAAGAAACAAAGTGCTTGTCAGCCTCACAAGAGCTCCTTTAATAGAATGTGGTCTCCTTAAGCCTAGGGAGTTCTGGTGGCCTAGTGGTCAGAAGCTACACTACACCCTGAAGGCACGCGGTTCAAATCCACAAGCTGCTCCGTGGGAGAAAGATGGGCAACCTCCTCTGGTGTGATTAACTGTCTCTGAAAACTCGCCAGACTGTGTCAGCTATGAGTCAGTTCCAACTCGACACTGCACAACAATGATATCCATGAGCCCAAGATGTTGATGTAGCTGAGAAAGTTGAGTTACCTGAAGCAAGGGCTGGTACAGAGGAGCAGGAGCTGAAGAAGCACCTGTGGGAATTTGTGCAACCTTTTCCAGGGCAAGAAGATGCTGCTGGCTGGGAATGTGATGACCTGTAGGGACAAGGCGAGAGTCTTCTCTGGTCTCTCCTTGATCTGACCCTGAGCCCTGGGGGCTCCCCTGTGGTCTAGGCTGGCTCATCATGACGCCTTGTGGGAACCAGACACACGAAAGTGAGTAAGTGCCTCCCTAAGTGGAAAAATTATTCTGGTCCCTGACCCTCCAGCCTGTATATCAATCTGTGCTCTGGGAATCTATCAGTCTAATGAAAGTCTATTATCATATCCAGAAGATTTTACAAAGTCTGAGGGCTGGTCTGCCAATCACGTAATGCCCCAAGGAGGCAGGCAGCCAATCAGCTGCTCCCATCATCACCGTTGGCACCCACAGTTCATATTCAGAATGCTACAGCCAAGGATTAGAGTTAAGTGCTGTTACTAACGTTGGAAGTACCAGTGTCTCAGGTACTAGAAGCGCCACCCATGGTGGAAAGGTTGCAACAGAGCTGTTAGATTAAGAGAGACTAAGAAGAATGATTGGCCATCCACTTCTGGGGTAAGGGGGGCAGGGAAGGGAGGGTCTTTGAAAACCCTATGAATGGGGACGGGGTGGGGGAACGCAGGTAAGTATAAGATATAGAACCTATACGAAGGTACGAAGTCACTCAAAATGAGGGAAAACAGCTGCAAACAACCATTAAAAACTGGAACATGGAATGTACAAAGTATGAATGTAGGGAAAAAATGGATACTGTAAGAAAATGAAATGGAATGCATGAAGGTTGACATTTTAGGCATCAATGAACTGAGATGCATAAGCATGGGCCACTTTGAATTAGACAATCACATGATCTATTATGCTAAGAATTGAAGAAGAATGGTGTTGGATTCACAATTAAAAAAACAATTTCAAGATTCATCCTTAAGTACAATGCTGTTAGTGATGGGATGCGATCCATACGCATACTAGGAAGACCTGTTTGACTATTATTCTAATATATGCACCAACAACTGAAAACAAAGAGGAGGAGATTGAGAGTTTCTACCAACTTCTGCTATCCAAAACTGACCAAACAATCAAGATGCATTAGTAATTACTGGGGCCTGGAATACAAGGGTTGGAAACAATGAAAAAGAGGAAACTAAACTATGGACTTGTGGCAGAAATGAGGCCAGAGATCAAATGATCAAGTTTTGTGTGCTCAATTATTTATTCATAGCAAATACCTGTGTATGTGTTTGTTTTGCACGTGTGTGCTTCACACTTTCCATCATTCACATTGTGTTTCATACAAACATGCATTGTGTTTCATACATCATACATACATTATGTTTTATAAAATTAATCCCCATTCTGAAAAGACAGGGTAATGGCGGGCATAGTTCAATGTTGATTAATTTTATAAAACATAATTAATGGAAATGATTGTAGAAAACATAATGTGAATGAAGGGTAGTGTGCAATGCAATGTATACAAACTTTCCAAGCAAATTAATATAAAATAAAAACTACAAAAAAAAATCCCCATTGAACTATGTCCGCTATTACCCCGTCTTTTCAGATCGCTGCTTGGTGTTTCCCAGGGGAAAATCCTCTTTATTTTCTCCTTCCACCACCATATTGTGTGACCCTGTGATTTCCCCCTGCCCACCTTCACCCCTCTGCCCACCTTCACCCCCCTGCTTTCACCCTTCCTCACTTGGATCTCTATACGTGTTTTTTACTAGTTATTCTTCTACTGTTACAATGATAGTCTTATGCACTATTTGTCCTTAGAGATTATTCCAAAGCAAACACCTTTTTAAAAAAACACAGATGGCAACTTTACACATGGACCTCACCTGATGGACTGCACGGGAATCAGATTGACTATATTTGTGGAAAGAGTCACAAGAAAAGTGCATTATTTGCAATCAAAACCAGGCCAGGTACCGATTGTGAAACAGGCTGTTAATTACTCCCGTGTACATTTAAATTGAAGCTTATTAAATTTAAATTTAAATTTAAATTTAAATGAAAACTACTTCAGGGGAGCAAACATATAACCTTGAGTCTATCCCAGTTGAATTTAAGAATCATCTCAAGAACAGGTTTGAGCCTACTGAACACCAATGATTGAAGACTAGAGGCATTGTGGGAGGGCATTAAAGATAGCATCCTTGATAAAAGAGAAACATCATTACAAAGAACAAGAAACCAAAATCGATCTCAGAGGAGACTAGGAAAATTGCATGAGAGAATCAAAAAACCAAACAAACGAAAGAGATGCTGAAGTAGAAAAGCTGAACAGAAAATAAATTTTTTTTTGGTAGTTAGACAATGATTTTATTGCTCAGGTACATAAGACACATTTATGCACCCAGGGCAGAGGCTGTGGATGATTCATATTTCCAGTTAGGGGGAAGGACTTTCTTCACCACATTGAGCCAATGGATGAATTCGGTTCTCAATCAGGATCAAATGGTATTTAGCATCCTTATGCTTTCTGTTCCTCTCATGATGCTCTCGACCAGCAACAGCTTTCTTAATGAAATGGTAGAGAGCCTCAGGAAGATCAGAAGCAAGTCCTTTGGACTTAAGGATTCTCAAGATTTTATTGCCTATCACAAAATGTACTTGTGCAAGGCCATGTGAATCTCTGAGGATCACACCGACTTGGGAAGGAGTCAGGGCCTTCTTAGCTAGTGTGTAGACCTCCTCCTTCATGAAGTCATACATCAGCTTCAGTTAGGTGGGGAGACTGTGGTGATAGGAGAGAGCCAACTGGAACAAACCCTTCTCAGGAGCTTGCATGCAACCCATGATGGTGACAGCCACACAACAAAAAAGTGAACAGGATATTTTAAAAGGCAGCTTGAGAGGATAAAACAAAATGTTATAATGAAATGTGCCAAGAGCTGGAATCAGAAGATAAAAAGGAAGAAAGACTCAGCATTTCTCAAACTGAAGGAACTGAAGAACAAATTCAAGTCTTGAGTTGTAATACTGAAAGATGCTATGGGCACAATCTTGAATGAACCAGGAAGCATCAAAAGAAGATGGAAGGAAAACACAGAATAGCTGTACCAAAAAGAATTAGTGAACACAAAAAAAATTCAGGAAGTACTATATGAACAAGAGCCAATGATGATGAAGGATGAAGTTCAAGCAGCACTGAAGACATTCGCAAAAACTTAGGTCCTGGGAATCACTGGGATCCCAATTAACATGTTTGAACTAACAGATGCAGTTCTGGTGGTGCCCACCAATCTACATCAGAAAATTTGGAGGTCACTACCTGGCCAACTGACTGGAAGAGATCCATATTTGTCCCAATTCCAAAGAAGGGCTATCCAACAGAATATGGAAACTATTGTATGTTGTCAACTGAGGGGTAAAGTATTAATAACGACACAGAACATGAAGAATGTATAAGTAAACAGAGGTAAAGCAGGGGCAAGCAGTTCAAACAACTGAAGCGCTTGAAGCCAGCTTCCCTGTGCCTTTATTGAAAATTGCCAGGAAGCAAATGACAAAGAGAATTCTATGCAAATGAAGCTAAGCTCTTTCTATTGAAAACCTTGTGCTTGACTCAGGAGGGAAGGGTTAGCAAATACAATACGAGAATTGTGTAAACCACTTAAGATCTGCCCTAGTGCTTACTTCCTGTGACACCTAAAGTCTGCCTTGGTGTTTCAGGGTGAATTCCAGCTTGCAACAACGCCTCCCTCATATCCTGATATAGCATTTGGTTTATTATAAATATTTAGTATGAATTTTGGCTTCCCACAATTGGACAATCTCATTAATATCTTATGTAAGTGAAGTATTGCTGAAGACCATTGAAAAATAGCTAGTCCAATACATTGACAGGGAACTACTGGTAGTACAAGGTGGTTTTAGAAGAGGCAGGGGAACTAGGGATATCATTGCTGAAGTAAGATGGATTCTGGCTGAAATTATAGGATACCAGAAGAATGTCTATTTGTGTTTTATTAACTATACAAAGGCATTTGACTACATGGATCATAACAAATAATGGCTCACATTGAGAAGAATGAGAATCCCAGAACATTTAATTATACTCATACAGAATCTATACCAAGACAAAGAAACTGATGTGTGAACTGAGCAAGAGAACACTGACTGATTGGTTTAAGATCAGGAAAGGTATGTGTCATGGTTCAATCCTTTCTCCATACCTATTAAATCTGTATGCTGAGCAACGTTTAGTAAAGCTGGACTCCATGAAGAAGAATGTGGCATCAAGATTGGAGGATGACTCATCAATAACTTTTGTCTTGTAGATGAAACAAACTTTATTGTTGAAAGTAAGGAGGATATGGAAAAACCTGCTGCAGATGATGAAGGGCTACAACCTTCAGCATTATTACATCTCAACATCAAGAAGACAAAGATCCTCACCACAGGCTCAACAGTCAACATTACCATAGATGGAGAAAAGGTTGAAGCTGTCAATTATTTATTCTTGCTTGGATCAACAATCAACACCCTTGGTAATAGCAGTCAGAAAATTAGGCAAGTCTGCATGGGGCAAGTCTGCTGTTAGGGACGTCTCCAAAATACTGAAGAACAATGACGTTAGTTTGAAGACTAAGGTGCACCTGATTCAGGTCATGGTCTTCTCAGTCATGTGCTACACATCAGAGAGCTGGACAATGAATAAGGATGACAGAAGAAGAATTGATACCTTTGAGTTGTTGTGGAGAAGAGTACTGAATATCCAACGGACTATCAAAAGAATAGATACGACCTGAAAATGGTGCAGCCAGCGTGCTTCTTAGAGGCAAGGATCACGAAGCTTCATCTTTCATACTTTGGACATGTAGCTAAGCAAAGCTATCCTTGGAAAAGGCCATCATGCTTGGAAAGATGGAGGGTCAGTGAAAGAGTGGGAGAACCCCAATGAGATGGATTGACACTGTGAGTTCAGTAACGGGCTCTAGTGTCTCAGAGATGATGAGCACAGAATAGAGCAGGTTTTAGAATGGCCATTCACAGGGCTGCTAGGAGTTGTACTTGAGTCGACAGCACCCACAGCAACAATAGTTGCATGGATATGCCTCTTCTTACAAGACCAAGGGTGAATAAACAGTCTCTAAAGATAGCCAGACAGTCAATATCATGGACTGTGGGTGATAGGTCTCTGTTGCAACTCTTCAGCTCTGTCCTGGAGTGCCAAAGCAACTAGGGCAGTATGTAAGTGACTGTTTCCTGGGGCTCAACAAAACATGATTTACAAAAATAAATGGTGGACCAAACATCGTTTCAGGCCATAGTTTGCCAACTCCTAAAATACACCACAATTCCACATAGGCAGCAACTGTGAAATTTATCTCTGGGCATGTTAATACCTATTACATACTCAGCATTTCTGTAGAACTGAGCAGAATGCCTTGCTCTTCTACCTCTCACTGGTCTTGGTAAAGCCATGGTCACACTGAGCACAGGGCCATCATATCTGAAGGAACCCTAGAGGTGTTCTCTCTGGTGGCAATCCTCCTACGATATCCTTGCCTCATTGATGTGTGAAGCCTCTGCTTTAGCACAATTACCTGTTTCCCATCTGACTGCTGCTGACTGTCTGCATGTTCACCCGGGTGGGATGAACTTTGAGAGATGGCAAACCACGCTTGTGTCTACTGCCTTCCGAAAAGTACTCAATAAACGCCTGCTGTCCAATTGATTCTTCTGAAGAAGGGAAGGCGAAACATCCATTAAATCATATGGCCAACCCAACAGTGACTATAAACTTAGCTGCAATATCATTCTTAAAAGTGAGTTGGATAAGCAATGAACGTCACTGGACAGTACACAAGAAGACTGTTGAGAGATGCAGCGGTCTCACTTCATGCTGGATCCGGAAGGGCCAGAGTCTCAGGCTGCTGGGTGGTTGTTTCTCAGAATTTGGGGCCTGGGAAGAGAGATGCTCTTTGAACTACAAGCTCCTTGAAGGAGAGACCAAGTATTATTTATATTTGATTCGTAAATAGAAGAGTACCGGGGATGTGGGAGATACTCATAACACTCCAACGGTTGCACTATAAGGTGCTTCTCCATCATGACTGACCTGTGGCCAACTGCCTCTGTCTGGTTGTGGAAGGGCCATCAGTGACACTCACACCCTGAAAGGGTCTTCCCCAGATGCCTGAAAGCCTTGCTGATGATACCATCTCACCCTCTCCTCGCATTCTTTAAAATTTACACAGAGATTTTATGTGGTCTGTGTTTCTTTTCAATCCACACTTGAACTCTAAAAGGTCTGAGGAATCCAAATCACTCCTATATAAATGGCACATAACAACAATATTCTATGACAGGTTTATAAGAAGCAGGAGTGGCATTCACTTCCTAAACAACATGCCTCCAGAAACTCTATGAACTTTGATAAATGTCGATAGTTGTAGAGGAGCTTCAGGCCTTTTGTTCATAGGGTCACTATGAGTCGTATTCGACTCGAAGGCAATCAACAACAATAAGTGCAACAGCCAAATTGTCCTTATCTCTATCCCTCCCAGATTGATTCTACACTCCCATCCAATTATGAAGACAAGAATAAATTAATAAATTATGTACATAATGGAATACTATGAAGTACTACAGAACAATGATGTATTCTTAAAAAAAGCAAACAACATGGGAAAGTCTAGAGGTCATAATGTTGCGTGAAAGAACTCATTCACTAAAGGACAAATACAGCATAAGACTAATACTGTGACAGGAGGAGAGTAATTGAGGGGCTTGAGGGGAGGATGGGAAGGAGAATAGAATCAGATTGAGCAGAGAGTCAATATCATGGACTGTGGGCTATAGATCTCTGTTGCAACTATTCAGCTCTGTCCTGGAATGCCAAAGCAACTAGGGCAGTATGTAAGTGAAGTCCCATTAAAATGAAGCCTCAATTTGCTTGACTACAAGCCCAAACAGCCACCTGACCTCCAAGACCTCAATGTGTCCCCTCCCAGTGTGTCTGGATGTCCTGCAGGCAGGACAGACTGACTCAAGGATAAGTCAACCCACACGCATCTGCTTTCCTCCCCCAGCTGTAGAATCTTGGCCCACAGGCAATTTGAAAGCAGCCCTTTGCATCTGAGCTTTGCCCTGGGTGCCAGAGTTTTTGACTGGATGGTTCTTGCCAATGCCAACATCTATGCTGCAGCAAGGTTCAGTATGCAGGGTGTGAACAAGGAAACCTTTTTGAACTCTGAGCTCCTCAAGGGGAAGATGACGTAATTCATCTTTAAATTCTAAACAGAAGAAAGAGCAGGACCTTGTCACCTGGATCCCAAGGTTGTGTTTCACTACAAACCCTTGTCTTTTAAGCAGAAGGGAGGAGGGCAGGAACAGGGTCACATATACCCAGATGAGGACTGGGGCCCAGGACACAGACACCAAAGCACCCTTCCATTGTTGTCCAATACCCTACTGGCTGCCCATCTTCAAGGACACTCAAAAACTTCCCTTCTTTATCCAGCCAAAGGACGAAGCTCTCCATGCACATTACTATTATTGCTTTCCAACAAGTAGCTCAAAGGTAGAGCCATTTACACTTGCATCTTTTTCTAGTGAAGCTAAGACACCTTAGTTACCAAGGCATTGTTGTTGTTACATGCAATTGAGTCACCTGTGACTCATAGCTACCCTATGTACAAAAGGTCTGAAGCCCGCCCTGGCCTGAGCCAGTCTCACTGACTTTGACACACCAACCCCCATTGCCCTAGTTACTGTATAAATCCATCTCACCCGGGGTCATCCTCTCCTGTGCTGTCTCTCCACCCCCATCCAATTATGAAGACAAGAATAAATTAATAAATGACATACACAATGGAATACTATGAAGTACTACAGAACAATTATGCATTCTTAAAATACCACACAACTCATCAAGTTTGTAAAACAGTGAAAGAATCTTTTCTTTTACTTTTCCATAATTTTTGACTCATGTACTTATAACTTGTTAGTCAAATTTGTGTCTTCTAGGTTGCAACACCCCATGATACATCTTCAAGGATATGAACATGTACGGCCAAGCACAATCAATAAGAGTGCATCTAAATTCCAAAATCAATCTCCACAATAGTCTATGTGTTTCCTACTGCCAAAGGGGCCCTTTAGAGTAGTGAGAGAAGATCTTCACCCTGAAACCCACAGCGTCCCTTTTCAGCAGGAAGTAGCTAAGAGAATACGCCATCCCCTTTTCCTTATGACTCAGGGTGAAGTCTCTCTCAGGGAGGAGTGATAGGGAATGGCAAAGGACACACTGACAAAGAAGATTAATCAGAACTGGCTTTGACAAGCACTGTGGCATTTGGACAAGAACAAACTGGGAGGAGGGTAGAGACAATAGTGCAACAATGAATGAATGGAAACCCAAAATCTCTGTAAATGTTTATGAAAATTAATAAAATATAGTTATAGAGAAAAACATTTCAAAAAGGGTTTAAATAAAGTTTATTGTATATTTTAAACAATAAAAAAAAATACCACACAACATGGGAAAGTCTAAAGGTCATAACGTTGTGTGAAAGAACTCATTTACTAAAGGATGAATACAGCATAAGACTAATACTGTGGCAATAGAAGAGTAATTGAGGGATTTGGAGAGAGGATGGGAAGGAGAACAGAATCAGAATGAGCAGACAATGAACATTACAAGGACCAGGACAGGGAGAATCAGTCTGGGAGGGATAGAGATAAGGACAATATGGATATTCCAATTATTGTTGTTGATTGCCTTCGAGCATGACTCAAAGTGACCCTATAAACACAAGACCTGAAGCGCCCCCCCCCCACTATCGACATTTATCGAAGTTCATAGACTTTCTGGAGGCATGTTATTTAGGAAGTGAATGCCACTCCTGCTTCCAAACCTGTCATAGTATAGTGTTGTTGTGTGCTATTAAGTTGCCTATGATGTTTAGCAACCCCTATGTACAGCAGCTCTGAACCCTTCCCTGTCCTGGGCCAGTCTCACTAACTCTGACACAATAACCCCCATCGCCCCAGTGACTGTATTAATCCATTGCATTTAATGGACTGTATTAATCCATTTGGGGTCTCCCTCACCTGCATTGTCAGTCCACCCTTCCGAGCGTGATGTCCTTCTCCAAAGACAGATCTCTCCTAGCCACATGGCCAAAGTAAGCGAGATGGAGCTTCAAAATACTAGCCACCAAGGAGAGACTTTGTTTCACCCTCTCCAAGACAGACCAATTTGTTTTCTTGGCAGTCCATGGTATGTCCAAGACTCTTCTCCACACCACAACTCAAAGGCATCTATTCTTCTTTTGTCATCCTTAGTCATTGTACAACTCTCTGAAGCATAACAATAATTGAGAAGACCATGGCCTGGATTAGGCACTTTGTACAATGGCACTCTGGACAGGTCCATGACAGCATATTTTTCCCAATGTAATTAGTCTTTTGATTTCTTGACTGCTAGAAACAAGATTAACTGTTCAAAAGAGGAAATGAAGAGGGGTGCAGAATAGACAAGTTGCAATGGGTTCTTGATGACATGGGGTGATTGAAGTCATAGATCAAGAATAGCTGAGAATTGAGAACCCAGAAACAGACCCAGCTATCTATATGGTAAACTGATATTTGACAAGGAAATCAAAGTTATCAAATGGGGAAATGATAACCTCTTCAATAAATGGTGCTGGCAAAACTGGACTTCCACCTACAGAAAGCTGAAACAGGATCCACATCTCACACCATACACAAAAATCAACTCCAAGTGGATCAGAGACCTGGGAGTAAAACCTAACATTAATAAGAGACAAACTGGGATCAAGCTTAGAAGTGCTAGTCAAAGGTATAAAGAGACTACCAAATGCAATCAGAAATGCATGGGACCTTCTGAGGATTAAACCTCTGTGAACATCAACAACTTTCCAACAGGGTGAAAAGAAAACCTACAGACTGGGAACAAACATTTGGTAATACTGTCTCAGATAAGAGTCTTATAACAGAAGTTTACAGAATACTCCTGAGCCTCCACAAGAAAAACACTGATAACTCAATTATAAAATGGGCAAAAGACAGAAAGAATTTTCACAGAGGAAGATATCTGAATGGCAAACAGACACGTGAAGAAATGTTCCAAATCACTGGCAATAAGAGATGCAAATCAAAACTACAATGAGGTACCATCTCACTCCAGTAAGAGTGGCAAAATTAACAGGGCAGCAAGTAATAGATGTTGGAGAGGATGTGGTGAGAAGAAACTCATACATTGTTGATGGGATTGTAAAATGGTGCAACCATTCTGAAAAGCAGTTTGACGCTTGCTCAAAAAACTGAACATAGAAATTCCATATGACCCAGTTATTCCACTACTTGGAATATACCCCGAGAATGAGAACTGAGGTACAAACTGAGATTTGTACACCAATGTTCATAGCAGCATTACTCACCATCACAAGAACGTGGAAACAGCCCAATGTCCAATTACAAAAGAATGGATTGAGATATTATGGTACACTCACACAATGGAATACTATGCAGCACAAAGGAGCAATAACTTTGTAAATTATTATCTAACTTAAGAAGAACTGGAGAGCATTATGCTGAGTGAACTAACTCAGTCCCACAAGGATAAATATTGTATAAAACGGTTATTGTAGACTGAATATAAAGATCCAGGAGGAGTGGGAGAGGCTGGAAGCAGAGGGATATGGATGTGCAGGGGGAGGGGTGATTAATCATTGTGTTGTACAATTTGATGGGTGAGGAGGTGAGGGAAATTGAAAGAATTTGTTCAAATTTGTTTTTGAATTTTGTAAATAAAGTAGCAGAGAAAAAGAATAACTATATAAATCAATATGTACAGAAATAATTCTATAAAACAAAATATACATGAATGAAACAATTCATATGAATTATTGTATGAAAGTGATTGTATAAAATGCAATATGCAATATCGATGAAGGAAACAAAATGTATATGAATGGTTGTATGCAAATCAATTAATTAAAAAAGTGACTAAGATAAATGGACAGAACCCGAGTCTTTTACTTTAAAACCAGCCTTCTTGTACCTTACAACAGCTTAACATGGTGTTCTACCTCACCCCCTTGCTGTATAAGATATGGTCTACTTTCTACATTTTGAAATCCTAAAGCTGAGTTTTGACACATTCTCAATTCCTCCCTTCTCTCACAATGTGTTATTTGGTGGAGCCATGAAGTGGGAGGGAGTTTTTTTGGGGCTAAAAAAACCCCCAAAAAACCAACAACTCACTGCCATGAGCCACTGATGCAACAGAATATTTTCTTTATAAATGTAATTTTAACAAACATGGTAGTATTCTGTATAAATTATAAGCAACCAAACAAAGATCATGATTGTATTTCCAAGCAAGTAGAAGCTGATTCTGTTTAGCTTCTGCTCCCCTGTCCCTCTTGGAAGTAGAAAAAGTAAAACAAAAGTCATTCTGTGCCTCTTTAAAGCCTCTTTCCAATGCAACTCCTGGACCTTTGGCACCTCCACCTAAAGCCAGAAAGTAGATGACTAAATTGGAAAAAGAAACGTGAACCATAGGGAATAACATGTTCATTCTGTAAAGCATTATATCAAGCCATTGTTTCGAATGTTTTGGATAGCTCTAGCTTTTAGTTTAGGAAAGAAAATCTGAAACAGAACAATTACATCACAAACAGAACATTTATACAGTTACCAGGATAGAGAAACGTTCAGTGAGGGGAAAGAGCGTGGCTTCAATGAGATCCAGGTGGATCATCAGGCCTTTCAGCAAATGTCTCCACACCAGCCCATAAAAGTGATGGAAAAGGCACAAGAACAGGAGTAACACAGCCCCAGGTGCTCATCCTCATCCTCACTACGCTGCATCCTCTCCGACCTTATTTTTCCCTCCACTGCTCCTACCTGCCATTCTCCTTCACCCACAGGGCTTGAAGCTCTCTCATGTGTGCCTTCTGGCATCTTCTGCTCAGTGTCTTCCCCAGTGTCCCACCAGTCTCTCTTGGCCTAGGGCTGATGAGAAAGGAAGAGAGAACAGAAGTCGTAGCTCAGTGCCAAGTGCTACACTGGACATTTCTATGTATGATCTCTTTCAAGTATGACATCCTATAGGGTGGGTTCTGTAAGTATTTTTTTTTTGCTATCACACAGATTTCTGATGGCTGAACAATTTCTCAAGCTTAATCTGACTCCAAAGTTAACAAAACTGCTAAGTAGCCTGTACCATCTTCCCACAAGAAATTAAACTGATTCCCATAGTCTGTAGAGAGTTGTGCTGCTAATCCAAAGGCCATACCTCTCTGGTGGTTCAAATTCACTGTAGGCTGTATGGGAGAAACAAAGATGACTCTCCCTGTATGATTTATGGGCTCAAAAATCCAACAGAGGGTCAGCTATGAGTCTGTTCCTACTCAATAAAAATCTTCACCCTGAAACCCACAGCGTCCCTTTTCAGCAGGAAGTAGCTAAGAGAATACGCTGTCCCTTTTCCTTATGAATCAGGGTGAAGTCTCTCTCAGGGAGGAGTGATAGGGAATGGCAAAGGACACACTGACAAAGGAGATTAATCAGAACTGGCTTTGACAAGCGCTGTGGCAATTGGACAATTAAAACAGACTTTCAAGGGGGGAAAAAAAAAGAATAACAAACTGGGGAGGAGGGTAGAGAAAATAGTGCAACAATCAATGAATGAAAACCCAAAATCTCTGTAAATGTTCATTAAAATTAATAAAATTTAATAATAAAAAATTTTTTAAAACTAAAGCAAAAAAAGAGAATAAAAAACAATCAAAAAAGAAAAAAAAATACAAAAAAACAAACCCCAAACCTTACAGAAGAGAAGAACCACCTCACAGAGTGTCC
Organism: Elephantulus edwardii; assembly: GCF_000299155.1. Lineage (NCBI taxonomy): Eukaryota > Metazoa > Chordata > Mammalia > Macroscelidea > Macroscelididae > Elephantulus > Elephantulus edwardii. Next base: position 26,803,110 of record NW_006399769.1, read on the forward strand.
AAGACACATTATTTAGAAGCAGATGGACATATTTTTATCCTGTGGAGAGGTTGGTAAATTCACTTTTAGCACACAGGTGCCTTCTCTTTAGCTATTAGTTACGGATATTAACTATTTTTGGTGTACCCATTACTTTTTTCCTCAAAAAAGACCTAAAAAGTAGATATTATGCTACCTATTTTATATGTCCTCTCAATTTACTGTACAGAGGCAACCTGGGGTTGTTGTGACGCTGAACCCTATACCACTAGTGTGCCAAGTGCCATAATAGTTACCCAAGGCAGACTGTGTTTGATGGAACTCCCAGATTAAGGCAGGCTTGGATGCAGGAGTGGCATCCACTTCCCAAATGACATGCCTCTAGAAACTCTATGAACTTAGATAAATGAGCATTGTCATTGTCATAGAACATGGTTCAGGTCTTTTGTTCATAGGATCTCTATGAGTCGTGCTCAACTCAACAGGAATCAACAACAACAACAATATTTCTATATTAGTTGAGCACATTTTATATCTCAGGAAATATTTATATAGTTAGAATTATTCATATTTTCCATATAAGGGTTCTGTGATTTAGAATCATTCAATAAGGGAGCTCTGACCTAGTGGTAAGAAGCTGCACCACAATCCCAAACACACATTGTTTGATTACACCAGCAGCTCCTTGGAGAAGGCTGGGCAATCTCCTCCCGTGTGATTAACTGCCTCTGAAAAGCCAGTGGAGGGTCAGCTACGAGTTTGCTCCAACTTGAGAGTACACAATAACAATAACATCTGGAAATCAGCAATAGTATAATTACAACCCAAATCTGCCTGTGCCCAGTTTTGATTGCACACATTACATCAAAGACAAATCAGCCTTTTGATAAGCTTCACATTGCATCCCACAAGCACAGGCTGTCTCTCAAGTTGGTATCTTCAGGGTCAGGGCCCAAGGGAAGACCTGGATAGTTCATGAAGGCAAGAACCACCTTCTGGAGAAGCAAAGGTGACACAGGGTGGAATGTGCTTTGTGGGCCTTTAGTGTAGGCTACTTAGGAGTGAAATAGCCTGTTTCTATTTGACACTGGAATATTGAGATTCAATTGTGTTCCTTAAGGTATGTGTTGGCATCCTAACCAGTGTTTGTACATGTAATCCCATTTTATATTAACGTTTTCTCTGTTATATCAATGAGATCATGTCAGTGTAAGGTGTGTCCAAAACCTAATCACTTTTGAGGTATCAGGAGCAACACTAACAAGACACACCAGTGGAGATACTAAGGCATGTGGAGATTACCAAGGAACTGAGGAGTCCTGGGAGAGACAAGGACCCCTTCCCAAAGCATGCAGAAGGAGCCTTTCCCTAGAGCCAGTGACCTGACCTGAGTTCAGACTTCAAGCCTCCTAAATATATATGATTCCTCCCCCCTCTAAAGTCCCTCACTTGTAGTATTTCTGTTACAGCAGCACTAAGAGCGCAAGACAAAGGAAAAATCTCATGGGAGACATGGTGGGAAATGACATGTGTTACAGGTGGAACACTGCAAGAAGAGAGGATGGCTTCCCACACTGGGGACAGAGTAGGACTTCACAACGTGAGGAGAGAGGTGGGCTTCCTGTGGCAAGGGGAGAGGAGAACTTCCCATGGTGGGAGGAGAAGGCACCTTCCCACAGTGAGGAGAGAGGAGGACTTCCCTCAGTGAGGAGGGAGAGGGACTTCTCTCTCAGTGAGGAGAGAGGAGGGCTTCCCACAGTGAGGAGAAAGAAGGACTGCCCACAGTGAAGAGAAATGAGGACTTCCCACAGTGGGGGGAGAGGAGGGCTTCCCACTGTGAGGAGAAAGGAGGGTTTCCCTCAGTGAGGAGAGAGGAGGGCTTCCCACAGTGAGGAGGGAGGAAGGCTTCCCATGGTGGGAGGAGAGGAGGGCCCACAGTGAGGAGTGAGGAGGGCATATAGAAGCAGAATGGGGAGAGACCTCTGTCAGCCCCACTGAAGCCAGAGAAGAATCTGGTGTCTCTGTTGGAGGAGAGGGCAGGAAGATCAGTCCCTGTGGCCTCCCTCTCTCCACACTCACATACCTTCCTCCTACTTCTCACACTGCAAGGACAAAGTAGAAGCTTCTTTTTGTGTCACAGAAGATCACATCACAATTTGCATGGGACCATTTCTACAAGCTGTGTTCCTTTGTCAATCTTTGGGTGATCCTAGGGTGCTTGATAAAAATTACATTGCCAATGAATGTAATGTATCTGTAAGTCTTATTTTCCTTTCTCATTTGTACAGCATATTATGTTTGGGATTTTTGTTTGTTTATTCTTTGAGTGATGACCAGTTAGGGAGCCCTGGTGGCACATTCTAGAAAGAGTTGTGCTGCAAACACAAAGTTCGACCTTCCCTGGTAGATCAAATTCACCAGCCGCTCCTCAGAAGACAGATGTGCAGTCTGCTCTCACTCAGCTGATAGCCTTGGGAATCTGCTGGAGAGTTAGTGAGAAGCCAGAATCAACTAGACAGCATGGAGTGAGGGAGGGATTGAAGACACTTTGGTTGCTCGTGAGCAAAGAAGGTGGCAAAGTCCTGAAGACTTTTCCATACACTATGTTGTTAGCACAAGAAAAGAGGGAAGGCTTTAGCAAAGAAAGATAGAGCTTCAGGAAGTTAGAGAAAAAAGTCTTAACAAGGGATTACAAAAATGATAATTTAAAGTTAGATGAACATTATGCAGAAATTGTTGGGTCAATGTGCATGAAAGACACATTGGTCCAACAATGACTGGACAATGACTAAGGATGACAGAAGAACTGACACCTTTAAGTTGTGGTGCTGCAGAAGAGTCTTGAACATACCATGGACAGCCAGGAGAACAAATTGGTCTATCTTGGAGAGAGGGTGAAACCAAGTTTCTCCTTGGAAGCTAGGATTCTGAAGCTCCATCTCACATACTCTGGGCACATGGCCGGGACAGGACTAATCCTTAGAGAAGGACATCATGATCAGAGGGGTAGAAGGGCAGCACAGGAGAGGGAGACCCTACATGGGATGTATTGATAACATAACAGGGGCAGTTGGGGTAAGTGTGTCAGAGTCAGTGAGACTGGTTCAGGACAGTGCAGGCTTCAGAGCTGTTGTATTTAGGGTCGCTAAGAGTCCCAGGAGACTCAAAGGTACAAAACAACAATGTGTATGATATTTTGCACATAGTTTTCTAATGAAACTAAGAGAGAAATTGAACATATATCATGGACTGCCAAGAGAACACACAGGTTTGTCCTGGAGAGGATGAGACCAGGTTGCTCCTTGGAGACAAGGATTTTGAAATTCCACCTCACATACTTTGGACATGTTGGCAGGAGGGACCAGTCCTTGGAGGAGGACACCATTCTTCAAAGGATAGAGGGACAGCACAGGGGAGGAAGACCCTGGATGAGATGGATTGACACAGTGACAGTAGAAATGGGGGCAGGTGTGTCAGAAATGGTGAAGTTGGCTCAGGATAGAACAGAGTTCAGAGCCACTGGTAATAAGGTAGCTATGAATAATAGCCAACACGAAAGCACATAACAACAAGAGAGAAATTATGTAGGAAGTACCAAATACCCTGCACATAAAATCCCTATGAGTTCGAGCCAACTCGATGGCACCTAAGGAGGGACACTTATCACGAAAAACATTTATGCACTAACATACATCTCAGGATGAGATATAAACAACCAGAACTTGGAATGGTCATATAGGAACCAAGTCCACTCTCACTAGGTTAGGTGGGATGCTTGCCTGAAATGGAAAAAAAAAAGAAGGAAATTGTTGGTTCATGGAGTCCCCAATGGTGGAAATGGAATTAACAAACTCAGTCAATAACCGAAAGTTTGGAGATTTGACTTTACTGAGAGGCAGCTCAAAAGAAAAGCCCAGTAATTCACTTCTAAAAAGCCCTGTGATATACAGTCATTGGAAACTCCACTATCCTGTCCTGTCCACATGAGGTTGTTGTGAATTGTGGTCAACTCAATAGTAACTGGTGGTAGAAGGTTCAATAAAACAGAAGGAAGCATCCTTCCATGTGAGTTTGGGAGACACAGAAATGGTAATTCTTCTGCACGGAAAAGCTCATCTTAGAGTTGTAGAAGCTAAAATGAAAGCAAAGTTTGTTTTTTTTTTAAAGAGGCATTCTCGGGTTGGAGTCTCCTGTGGACAGTCCATACAACAGATTACACAAATCCAAACAAACATAATAAGGATGGCGACTCAAACTAGCTTTATGGTCTGCTGGAAATCACATTTTACCAGAGGAGCTTATAAAATTTTTTGGCATTCTTTGCCAACAATTTCAGCTCTCACAAAAGGAAAAAATGCTATTGTGCATTTTAACCAATGAGAAAGAACTGGTTTCTGAATAGAAGTTATAGGTACCTTGGGGGAAAGTGGCCATGTCTTCTGGGATTCAGTAATAGCAAAGCAAAGGATTGTGTAAATTCTAAAACAGTTATAATGAACAATCCCACGGGGGAAGAGGATAAGTAAACTCATAAGCCAGTGTGGTCACACAGAAAACCTTCTCATGAACTCATGCTTTCTAAAGGCACGTTCAAAACAAAGAATGAGAGACACAGAACTAAGAACCAATTCAAAAGTGGCATGATGCAAGCCTTTCTCGAAGGCTGAGGCTTCAACTGGTAGAGAGTCCAAGAAACAAAGTCAGAAAGGTTGTCCAAGGAAGCTTTGGCTTCAAAAGAGAGAGAATGGGGAAGGAAAGAAAGAAGACTGGAAGAGAGGGAATAAAGGAAGGAGAGAAGAGATAGCAAAAGAAAAAAGATAAGAGAGGGAGGTATAAAAGGAGAAGAATAAGAAGGAAGTGACAGGTCCAATAAAGTGATGTAATGCTGTTGTTAGTCTCATCATTTCCGTCGAGTTGACTCAAATTCACAGTAATTGTCCACTGAGTTTCTGGGGCTATCAACCTTTATGGGGGCGATGGCACATGTTTTGCCAGCATGGTGATTAATAGATTCAAACCCCTGACCTTCCTATTAGCAGTCCCACATATTATGCACTTCTCCAGGACTCTTTGTAATGTTCAAACTCAAACACACTGTCACGGAATCAGTTCCAGCTCCCAGAGAAGCCCCATCAGTTTCCAAGGCTGTAAACCTGACCTGGGGGAGATTGTTCATCTTCCTCCCATGGAGCAGCCAGTGGATTCGAACCCCAGGGATGTGTGGCCTTTTGGTTAGCGGTGCAACACTCAACCTGATTGCATCATTAGATCTTTGGTGTCATGTTAGCAGGTGATGAAGAGCTCACCCAAACTTACAAAACACTCGGGGATAAAATATTTTGAGTTCTTAAAGTACAGCAAAAGAGAAGATGAAAGAGGAAAAGGAAGCTTGCAGTAAAGTGTTTGTTGTTGTTGTTGTTATGTGCCATTGAGTCGTTTGTGACTCATAGTAACCCTACGTACAAGAGCTCTAAACACTGTTGTATCCTGTGCCAAGCTAGCCATCTCAAACACACTTATTCCCACCGCTCCAGTCACAAAATTGATCCATCTCATCGAAGGTCTTCCTCTCCTTCGCCGCCTCTCCACTCTGTCAAACATGATGTCCCTCTCCAAGGACCAGTCCCTCCTTGCAACATGTCTAAAGTATGTCAGACAAAGCTTCAGAATCCTTGACTCCAAGGAGCATTCTGGCTTCACCCTCTCCAGGACAAACCTGTTTGTTCTCCTAGCAGTCCATGGAATATTCAACACTCTTCTTCAGCACCACAGCTCAAAGGCATCAATTCTCTTTCTATCAACCCTATTCACTCTCCAACTTTCTGATGCATAACATGTAATTGCGACAACTATAGCCCAGATCAGGTGCACCTTAGTCTCCAGCCTGACGTCGTTGCTTTTCAGTATTCTTGAAAGGTCCCTCACAGCCGACTTTCCCAATGCAATTCATCTCTTTATTTCCTGGTTGCTGTTACCAAGAGTGTTGATTATGGAGCCAAGGAACCTAAAACTGTTAACTATCTTAATTTCTTCACCATCCATAATGATGCTGCCAATTGGCCCAGTGGTGAGAATCTTTGTTTTCTTGATGTTGAGCTTCAATCCATATAGGAGGCTGCAGTCCTTGACCTTCTGCAACAAGCGCTCCAGGTCCTCCTCAGTTTCAGCATGCAGGGTTGTGTCATCTGCATAACGCAGGGGAGAAAAAAAATCTAGGAACAAGAATAAGTTCAAACCTCCACATTCACAGAAATGAAGGTGGGCAGATACAGTCTCGGAGCCCCTGGGGGGTATGTTTGAGAAATCACAGACAATGATGGGGAACGTGTCAGAAACTTCAGGTAATGTATTTTGCAACAACTTAGATAAAAACAAACAAATCATGGAAATGGAAATGGAAAAACTATAAGCTTAATATTGTCCTCAAAGAGGGGGAGTGCTACTGGTACATCAGGCATTTTTATGAGGAATTGTGGAACCAGAATCTTCTAACAGGGCCTGCTCACTGTGATGAGAAAATCAGAAATGTCATCCAAGGAAAGGTTGAGAGATGAGTACATTTCAAAAGGGAGGGACCTGAGCCGGGAAAGAAATTTCAAGTATGCAGATTTTTCCTCCCCCTTAACATTTGAGATGGTTTTCTGTTCACTCCAGCAGGCCTAATGGTACAGTGGGTTATGAGGTTCACTACCAACAGAACAGTAAGCAGTTCAAATTCACCAATTGCTCCATGAAAGAAAGATGAAGCAGTCTGCTCCTGTAAAGATTCACCTCCTCTAGTAACTCTTTGCTGGCTTATTTGTAAGGAGCTTCACTGCCAACTCAAAGGCAGGCAGTTTGAATCCACCAGCTGCTCCGCTGGACAATGACGGACAGTCTGCTCCCATGCAATTTAGTCTCTGAAAACTCACTGGAATTGTACACATAAATATTTAACAATTTGCCAAATTCTACATGTCCAGTTCAGTAACATTGAAGAATGTTCATCACTTTGTGCTACTTACTATTTTACCAACATCCTTTTTCAGATTATTCTACCACTATGAACAAAAGCATAGGAACTCCCAAGTTAAGAGTCTAAATTTCTCCCTCCCATTCCCATTATTTTTGTTACATGCCATTGAGTCACCTATGACTCATAGCCACCCTTTGTTCAATAGTTCTGAACTTTGTCCTATCCTGAGTCAGTTGCACTGACTCCGACACATCTACCACCATTCCTCCCTCCCCCAGTTACTGTATCAATTCATTCCATCCAGGGTCTTCCTCTTTTGCACCATCCCTCCACCCTTCCAAGGATGAAGTCCTTCTCCAAGGACTAGGACCTCCTGGTCACATGCCCAAAGTATGCCAAATGGAGCTTCAAAATCCTTGTGTCCAAGGAGAAACTTGGTTTCACCCTCTCCAACACAGATGTGTTTGTTCTTTTGGTAGTCCATGGTATGTTCAATTCTCTTCTCCAGCCTCACAAATAAAAGACATTGATTCGTCTTTTATTATATTGTCCAGATCTCTGATGCTTAGCAAGTAATTGAGAAGATCATGTCCTGGATCAGGCACACCTTAGTCTCTAGACTAGCATGATTATTGTTTGGACTTTGGAGAGGTCCCTGATCACAGACTTCTGCAATGCCATTCATCTTTTGATTTCTTGACTGCTGGTGTCAAGAGTGTTGTTAGTGAAGCCAATCAAGCTGAAATTGTTAACAGCCTCAACCTTTTCTCCATCTATCAAGGGGCTACCAGTTGGCCCAGTGGTGAGAATCTTTGTCTTTTTGTTGTATCTTTGTCTTCATATTGAAGACTACACTCCTTGACCTTCTACAGCAAATGTTTTGGGTTTTCCTCAGTTTAACAAGCAAAGTTTGTAAACTGCATATCACAGATTGTTGATGAATCTTCTTCCAATCCTGATGCCACGTTCCACTTCATAAAGTCCAGCCTCTCAAATGATCTGTTCTGCATATAGACTGAAAGAGTATGGAAACAGGGCACATCATTGACACACTCCTTCCATGATTTTGAACCATGGACTCCTTCCTGGTCCAAGTATAATTTTTGCATGAGCACAATCAAGTGTACTAGGATTCTCATTATCCTCAAGGTTAGCCACAATTTGTTGTGATCTACACAATCAAATGCCTTTGTATAGTCAATGAAACACAGATTCCTTTGGTATTATTTGCTTTCAACCAACGTCTACCTGACACTGGCACTAATATCTCTAGTGTCACAGCCTCTTCTAAATCCAGCATGTATGTTTGGTAGTTCTCTGTTGATGTACTGTTCCAGTCATTTTTTTATAATATTAAGCAGGATTTTGTCTGCATGTTATATCAGTGATATTGCTGTTATTGTTGTTGTTTAGGGCTGTCGAGTTGAGCACAATTTTGAATCCTGTTTTATGACTACTGTTGTTTCTTTAAGTTCATAAAGTTTCCAGATGCATGTTGTTTAGGAAGTAGATGCCACTCCTGCTTCCAAGCCTGCCTTAATCTGGGAGCTCCATCAAACACTGTCCATCATGGGTAACCATTATGGCATTTGACACACAGGCGGTACAAGGTTCAACATCACAGCAACCCCAGGTTACCTCAGTACAGCAAATTGACAGAGCAGTGCTGTACCACTTAGAAGAATGTTAGTCCTAATCACAATTAACACCTGCAGCCCTCAGGCCCAACTGACTTTTAAACAAAGGTCTGCCCACCAGGTCCTCATTGACTCTAAACAAGAGGCTTCTAGTCCACAGTTCACTGTATGCTAAATACAGCAAATCCAATCAGCTCACACAAGTTTGTGAATGAAATAAAAAACAACCAAACAGTCCACATCTGACCCTTAACCAAAGCAAAAGAACCCAACCCATCCAGAACCCAACCGCTTCACACATGAGCCTTCAAACTAGAGACATTGTTCAATAATTTCCACTGTCTGTAAGGTCACCTTTTTATGAAATAGGAATAAATATGGATCCAGTACAGCATCTGTTTATTGAAATATGTCAATTGGTATCTCATCAATTCCTGAGGCCTTGGATTTTGGCAGTTCTTTCATAGTAGCAAGAACTTCTTCCTTCATCATCATTGCTTCTTGATCATATGTTGTTTCATGAAATTCTTCCATGTCAGCCAATTCTTTTTGGCATAATGTCTCTGCGTACTCCTTCCATCTTCTTATGAACTAAGCAAAAGTATAGAAACAAAAGATATACCATATTTACCTTTTTGTGACTGACATATTTCACTCAACATGATGTTTTCAAGTCTCATATGTATGTCGTGCACCAGAACTTTGTGGAACTTACATCCCTTTTATATACTGTTGTGTGTGTTTTGATGATAACCCCCCTACATGGTAGTAAATGGGTTCTTTGTGGTGTCAGTGAGAAGCAGGGAGGGTGTGTAGCAGGCTGCTGCCTTGTCTGACTGAAGATCTCAACAATGTGAATGAAGGAAGTGACACCATGCTGGGGAAAAAACATATTTGGAAACTTCCTGAGGTAACAGAGACATAACTTGCTGATAAGTTGAATGGAATTGTTTAAAAATAGACTTGGGAGACAAGCAACAAATGTTCATTGAGATGACTCTGCAAATTTGGACCTAGAATTGGGATCATAGGATGAACTTCAAAGACTGAGGTTCTGTGGGACTGAAAGCTGAGAAGGAAGCTCCTACAGAATGTGTGTCAAACACATACTTATGTTGTTGGTTGACCAGAAGCTCCGGAAAACAGGCTTTTAGTTTGGAATAATACCTAAATGCTGTCTTTGTGTAAATTTGATCACAACCACCAAGAAATAATTTATATTGACATTTACGGTGCTCCTGTGAAATCAACAAGTAAAGTAACTTTAAAAACACATGAATTATTGGTGTTGTTGAATCACAGAGTCAGAAACAAATTGATAGTTGACACTCCAGTAGGTTGTTAGAAGCAGTAAAACACATGAGAGGAGATTGTTCATGTTTCTCCCATGGAGTAGCTGGAGTGTTTGAACTACATACCTTTGGGCTGGCAGGGTAATTTCTCACCTCTAGGCCACCAGATCTCCCTAAACCGAATATAGCCTTTGCTATATATTTTGGCAGCATAATAATAGATAATTAAGAGACTGAAATGATTAATAGCTTTAGTTTGTTTGGCTCCACAATCAACAGTCTTGGCACCAGCAGCCAGAAAATTAAAAGACGAGTTGTATTGGGAAAGTCTGCTGTCAGAGACCTCTTCAAAGTACTGAAAAGCAAGGATGTCAGTCTGGAGACTAAGGTGTGCCTGATCCAGGGCATAGTCTCTGCAGTTAATTAATATTTATCAGAAAGCTGGACAATGACTAGGAATTATAGAAGGAGAATTTATGCCTTTGAGCTGTGGTGCTGGAGAAGAGTATTGAATATACCATGAACTGCTAGGAGAACAAACAGGTTCATCCTAGAGAGGGTGAGACCAGGCTGCTTCTTGGAGGCAAGGATTCTGAAGGTGAAGCTTCATTTGACATGTTTTGGACATTTTGCAAGGAGGGACCAGTCCTTGGAGAGGGATGTCACGCTTGGGAGGGTGGAGGGACAGCACAAGAGAGGAAGATCCTCGATGAGATGGATTGGTTTAGTGACTGGGTTAATGGGGGTAGGTGTGTCAGAGGCAGTAAGATTGGCACAGGATAGAGCAGAGTTTGGGGCTGCTGTACATAGGGTCGCTATGAGTCAAGATGACTCGTCAGCACATAACAACAATGTATACTTTTGTCAGCTCTGGTGGCCTAGTTCATAAGGAGTTGCACTGCTAACCCAAAGTTAGTATCTCTCAAGTGATTCAAATCCAGCAGTTGCTTTGTGGAAGAAAGATGGACAATCTTCTCCCATGTGATCTATTAGTCTCAGAAAACCCGCTGGAGGATAAGCTATGCTCGACTCAACAACTGTAAGCTGAGATAATATAAATTTGTAGGGATTTATAGTGGCAGAATCCATATTGAATTTCCCTGCTAACCCCAAGGCTTCGAGTCTATAGTGGGTTGAATCCACCAGAAACCTCGAGGGATAAAGATTGGCAGTTGCCTCTTGTCAAAATCTGTAGCCTTGGAAACATGATGGAAGGTCATGAGCAGGGGGAGTTAGCACTAGTGAGTCTGGATGCTGTATCTGCATATACAACAACCACCACATCCCAACTCACTGTTGGACAGTTGAGTCCAACTTACAATGACCCTAGGGGATGACAGAGTAGAGATTCCTCATAGGGTCTGCAACGTTATAAACTTGTACAGAAGCAAACCGCCTTATCTTTCTCCTGTCAGGAGATTTCAAACCAGTCTTTTGGTTACCTGCCAAGTGCTTTTCACCCAGAACCATTAGGTATACCCAGTTACTTTTGCCAAGTTGATTCAGATTCATATCCATCCTCAGTCGATTTTCACAGATATCCATTGTAACAGGAAATTTAACAGACTATATATGTTAACATTTTTTTCCTGAGGAGAAGATAGTGGATCTGAACCACCAATGTTCTGGTTAACAGCCCAAAACATCATGGTGGCTTAGTGATAAGGAATTGTGCTGTTAACACAAAAGAACATTGGTTTGGATCCATTAGCTGCTCTGCAGGAGGAAGGTGGACAATCTAAGCAACAGTCATTAATAGAGACAGCTTGTAAAGTTGAGGATCTCTGTTCATGGCTCATAATATAGAAGATAACCATGTTTTCAATGCACATAGTTCATATTTATGTCCAGTAGTGGACAGAGAGTTATGCTGTCAGCTCAAAGGCAAGTGATTGAAATCTACCAGCTGTTCCACAAGAGAAAGATGGGCAGTCTCCTCCCTTGTGATCTACAGTCTCCGAAATCTCACTGGAGGGTCAGCTATGAGTCAGCTCTGACTACAGCAATGAGTTTATTTGGGAGACAGGATGGAGCAAGTTTTCCTGAAAGCAGCACAGCATTCTCATCTTGCTATATCATCAGGAAAAACAGTGCTGGAAAGAGAGGGTTTCGAAATTTAATTACCTTAAAACATTTTCATATCAGAGAAGATTCCAAAAATGAGTCCTCCCATCCCCAGTCCAAACCCAGAAATCTCACCTTCCACCTGTGGAAAAATCTGCCTTCAAGTGTCATAAATACTAGATCTTAATAGTCAAACACACTCAAGTTTATGGCAGAGATGCATCCACTCATCTCCAAAAGAGAATAAGGCCCCAAACTACAGATAACAGTCAAGGCTAAATGAGTTGTGGTGCAAGCCAGGTACATCAGTCTGACATGAGGGTCCAAACTCCTAATTACCAATAGCTGAAACAGCTATGTCACTCAAGCTGTCTACAGTTAAGACAAACCAAGCCCACAGCCATCAAGTCCATCCTGTCTTGTGGCCTCCCTCTCTCTGGTTGAAAATCTTTCTAGGAGCCCACCATTCATCTGTCTCTCGTGGACTGCCTAGTAGGTTTTAATCGCAACTTCTCCAATAGATGCTCATCACATTGCACACTATGCCATCAAGGCTCCTTTGTCTCCAGTTAATTCAATACTTGTTGCCATTGAATTGGAACTACTTATAGCTGACCTTCTGTTAGGTTTCCAAGGCTGTTAATTGTCCAGGAGATTTGCCATCTTTGTCAAGAGGAGTCACTTGGGAATTCAAAGTGCCAGAGGCATGGCCTTTGGGTTAAGAGTGAAACTATCCACACACTATAGCACAAAATTCTGCTCTCTTGATCAACAGTTGTCTTTGCCACCCCTTCAGAGGGCTTCAGAGGCAGTAAATCCCCCCAGAAGGATATTACCTATCTTTCTTCCATAGAGCAACTGGTGGATTTGAAACACACGTCTTTGGGTTAGTAGCGCAACTCTTTATTACTAAGCCACTGGAGTTCCTCATCGGTAGTTGGGTCACATAAAATACCTCTGGCTGAGCTATGCTCATGTGGGAACCTCATTGTGAGTCCTTTTCTCAACATGAAATTCAGGTTGCATTTCATGTTCTTTGTTGGTGGAATAAATAAACTAAAGGGCAGGAACCCGGGCACGGCAGTACTGGGTGCAGGTGTGACTTTGCATGTTTCCCATTCAGGGACTTAGACTGTGGTTTCCACTCCAACGGGGTGTTTTGTCTAACTGTCTGGCCTATAATGTGTGCTGTCTCACCAACAATTTGTCACACTCTAAGAGTTGTATATTTAGGGACAGAGAGCGTGTACCCCATGGCAAAATGTGCTACCCTTGTCAGTTACAATCCTCGGGCAGCAGGTAATTTCTAAGAGAGAAGGTCAGAAGCTTGTGGGAATTGCGCGTCTGCTGAGTGACAGGTGATAACCTCCATTAGCCCGAGTCTGCCTGGAAGACACGCTTGTTAAAATCCACAGGGTATAAACGGCTAAAGAGCCTTCATATAGTAGCAACTTCGGACGGGCCTTTGGAGAAATTTTTTCTTTAAACAATGATTTTTCTTGCAGATGCAGGTTTAAGCAGAAATAGTCTTAACTACGTTAAGACAAATCTTAAAAATATCTGCTTTTGATCCCGCCCACCCCCCATTCAACATTTGTCTTACCCAGCTGTGTTGGTGAGCTGTTTTTATAGAAAAGCACAAAATTTGAAGGATAATGGTGTTGTTGCTTGAACAATACCTTGAAAACAGTGCAACATTGATTAAACATGCCCTTCTAAGAATGCACAGTCAGAAATAGACCTCTGGGAGGCTTCTTTTTAAAAATCATGCTACAGATATTCTGCTCATTTTTGTCCACAAAAACAATGAGGTGCTTTTGGGTAAACATGAGAGAGCAGACAAAATACAGGCCTGCCTAAAATCTATAGAGAAAGTAAGTAGATTAATGGTTGCCTGGAGCTAGGGGTAAGGGGACTGCGGAGTGACTATTAACAGGTTTGGGGTTTCCCTTGGGGATGATGAAAATACCATGGAATCAGATTGGGGGATGGATGCAAAGCTCTGTGCATATACTAACAACCACTGAAGTGTGTATGTTAAAAGAACTAACTAGTGGTATATAAATTCCATCTCAATAAAGCTGTTGTTTAAAAAGGAAATAAAACAAAATCCTATGGGTCTTCCAACATGGAGAAGCCATGCAAAATAGAGATGAGACATAGGGGATCTTGTCCTAGGAACCAGAAAGGGAAGTCTTGGAAAAGGGACTGGCAAGCCTATGAGAACCTTTAAAAATAATCAAAGGATAGGCAAAGCAAAAGATGAGGAACAGCCTGGGCCTTTTTGAAAGGCCTATAATGAAAATGTATTCCTGGTTTCCCCTTGTAAGGAACCACTGTCCACAGAGGAGAAACAATATGTTCTCATTTTTCCTTTTGGGAAAAATCCCTCATAATTTTAGAGTGGCTATGTTACACAGGAGAGAATGCTTATCTTTGCACCAAATTAATTAGGATTTGGGGCAATGGACACACACGGGGGCAAGGGAGCAAACTGTGACAAGTGTCACCCCAAGAGGTCCCCTTTCTGCATGCTTTTCCAATAGGGGCCGCCTGCACACTAACTTTAATCTTCCAGAGCTTAGAAATATGTTTGCTTTCAATTGAACAAATACGTATTGAATATTTACTGCAGACTTCCTTCAGCTTCAGAGGACTATGTGGCATCAGCAGATTTTCTGAGGCAATGCCAGCTCTTTGATCTTTTGGGGCCCTGACATCTGTTCTTGTCATCTACACATTCATAGTCTCACAGCACAGGCTCATTGCAAGACAAGGGAACGCAACCTGAGGCCCCGTGTGACTTGGCCAAAGCTAACAGAATCAATATTTACTTTCATTAAGATAATGGTATTTCACTAATGTGAGCCCGAGTTCTGGTAGCTCTGTCGAAACAAGCTATGCTACCAGCCCAAAGACTGGCTGTTCAAGTCCATCAGTTGAAGGAAGACAGATGGGCAATCTCTTCCCACACTGGTTACAGCCACTGAAAACCTGCTGGAGAGTCAGCTATGAGTTGTTTACGACTTGTCAGGAAATTGCAAACAACAGGAATGTGAGCCAATAGGATGTCTACCCATCAGGATTCTATATATAAAGTTATCTGTGTATTGTGAGACAGAGAACTTTGCTTTAGAACAAAATATCTAAGTCCCCCAAGTAGATGCTCCCAAACTATTGTGGGGTGCCATTTGTAGCATCTCAGTGTGCTCAGAGCAGGCCCTCTTGTCTTATAGCTCCAGTCTCAACACTGTGAGGTTCTGATGCCTCATATGCTATTTGTTCTTCTTGTTGTATTGTTGATTGCCTTCAAGTCGAGCATGACTCATAGTGACCCAGTGAACAAAAGGCCTGAAGCCCCTCTACAACTATCGACATTTTTCAAAGTTCATAGAGTTTCCGGAGGCATGTTGTTTAGGAAATGGATGGAACTCCTGCTTCCAAAACATGTGCTATTGACAGCCTATGAAAATCTGCTGCAGGTTCAGCTGACTCGGGTTCTACCTGACAGCACATAACAATATATATTTCCACTCAAGGAGCTCTGGTGGTATGTCCATAGCATGCTGGCAGCTAATTGAAAGGTTACATATCTCTAGCAGTTCGAATCCACCAGAGGCTGCCTGTGAGAAAAATTGGCAGGCTCTTCCCATTAACATTTGCTGTCGTTAGGTGAATACGACTCATAGCAATCCTACGAACAACCAAGGTTTGCATCCCCAGAAGCCTGGTGGAGGGACACTTTGAGTCAGGATCAACTCATGAGCAGTGAGGTTTGTCAGATGCTGCTCTATGTTAGCACCACACTGGATCTTTATAGTAGATTGTGGAATAAGAAGAAATGAGTCCTTTAATGTCATTGGGTTATTTACTTCCTCCCCCCAAGATTGTTGTGGCTATTCTAGGTTGAAACATTTTAAGCATATTTTCCATTCACTTTGATGAACCTCATGCTTCCCCTGAGATGCCAGAGAAAAAGACCTAAAGAAAACAAGCACTGATATTACAACACCTTACATTTTCAATCCTTCTTTCTCATTTGACTATACTGTGCAGTTGTAAAGTATGAAAGGACCTCTCTCTCTCTCTCTCTCTCTCTCTCTCTCTCCATTTCATTGTCTCTGTGGACTTGTGCAATAGTTCTCATTTGTAAAACCCAGAATCCATGTCCATATAAACATGGTAAAACAGCACCTATGTTCCCTTTCCGCCAATGCCACGTTTCCTGAGCAAATTCTGTGATGATTCCAAAAAGACTGGAATTCCTTAGAGTCTTGTATTTCTCATAAAGAACAAGTTTAGGCCTTTGGCCAACTATTTCCATTTGGGGATAATGTCTACAAGAAGTTTAACCCTTTCTAGAGAATTAAAACCAGTCAAACAGGTTATAAAGTAAAAAGAAGAAGAAAATCGGACAAACCAGAGGCAATGTACATTTTTTCTCTTAATATTTAAAAAAATCCTTTGAAGATTGCTTAAGAATCAGAGGCAACATACTTTTTCTTTCTCTTGATATTTAAAAAATCCTTTTTAACTCTATATAATCATAACAGATAATATTGTGAATGCTTTCAGGCTCAGGAACAAAACTTGACTTAGCAGATTTATAGAGTCTAAAACATTAGAAGCCCACATTTCTCTCTTTGAACTGATAAAGTCCGTACTCCAATCTATTTCTTTTCCCTTTGGTAAATAGAATTCACTTAAATAAAAAGGAAGCAGTGTTTTCAAAAATGTTGCTAAATGAATGGGCTGGTGCTCTTGCTGTTGCTGCTGGTTGCCAGCAAGTCAGCTTTGAGCCATGGTGGCCTTAGGTATAACAGGAGAAAATGTTACCAAGTCCCATGCCAAATTCAAGTTTATAGGTATGGAGGACTTCAGGCGGGGCACGTTGCTTTCCCTTCCTCTGGAGCAGTGAGCTCCTCAGCCAAGGGGAGTCTTTCCACCAACCCAGGACCAGGGAGGACTTCAGGCAAGGTGAGTTGCCCTCCTTTCTGGAGCAGTGAGCTCCCCAGACAAGGTCACTAGACCTGGAACCTTTAAGGGTCCCAGGCATGACTCAATCTATCACAGCAATAACACAGATGAAACAGACTATCTGAAACCCTGCACAAAACTAAAGCAAGATAGCACAAAAAAAGAAAGGTAAAAACACAAAGTCGATGAATCTTGTGGAGGTGGGAAGTCTGCTGGAACTTCCTGACACAGAATGAAAGAGCAATGATTAAGTATTTTCACTGGGTGAAAGACAAAGTTGGAAAATTGCAGCAATCTACAAGAAAAACCCAAGAACTTTAAAAAGGCTGTGTGAAAAAGACAAAGCAGATAAAACTGTAAGCAGATGGAAAAACTAGAAACAGCAATCCTGAATATTAAGATCAATATCTCTAGAGCTGTCAACATGTTGGAGGGACAGATGAGCAGAACTGATAGATGAAGCACAGAATAAGCAAAACCAAAGATAGAGCTCTCAGACCTGCTGGAGCAAAAAGCTGAGTGGAAAATTAAGAAAGTTTAAGACTAATATGAAGAATCAAGAAGAATAAAGTGTACAATTACAATGTTGTTATTGTTGTTACGTGCCGTCGAGTTGCCTG
>NW_006399769.1:26822718-26824256 GCF_000299155.1 Elephantulus edwardii
AGAAACAAGACAAAATGGCATAAGTAAAACCTGGCCTGACAATAATCACACTTTAATGCGAATGGACTAAATGCACCAATTAAGAGTAAAAGAGTAGCAGAATAAATAAAAAAAAAAAATAGAAGCCCATCAATATGTTGCCTATAAGAGACACATCTGGAAAAAAGAAGAGAAAGACAGACTCAAAATCAAAGGCTGTAAAAAATAATATACCAAGCAAATAGCATCCTTTAAAGAACAGGAGTGGCAATACTAATCTCTGATAAAATAGATTTCAGAATGAAAACCACTATAAAAGATAAGGAAGGGTTTTACATACTTACTAAGGCACAATATACCAGGAAGACATAACTTTGCTCTACATTTATGCAGCAAATGATAGATCTTAAAAATACATAAAACAACAGCTAACAGAATTTAAAAAGAAATAGACAGCACCACAATTGTGATAGGAGATATCAACACACCACTATCACCAAAATATAGGTCAACCCAAAAGAAACTAAAAAATGATGCAGAAGAGCTAAACTACACAATCAGCCAAGTCAACCATGTGGATGTATTCAGGGTACTGCCTCCAGCTAAAACTCAATTCACTTTATTCTCAAGGGCAAGGGAATATGGTTCATTTTCCAGAATCGATCACATATTAGGACACAAAACAAGCCTCCACAAATTAAAAATCATTGAAGTAATCCTCGCAGATTGCAATGCCATAAAACTAGACATTAACCACAGGAGAGTATAGTTTATAAAATCACCCATGTGGAAGCTAAATAACTTTCTGATAGAACATGATTGGATTATAAATGAAATAAGTAGTTCCTTGAAGCAAATGAAAATATAACATACTAAAACCTCTGGGACAGAGCTAAGGCAGTCCTCAGGGGGCAGTTCACAGCAATAGGCACACATGAAAAAAGGAAGAAAGAAGGAAAATCAATGATCTACCTCAATACCTTCATCAAATAGAAAAATAACAACAATCTAATTCTACAGCCTCTAGAAGAAAAGAAATTATAGGGACAAGAGCTGAAATCAATGAAATAGGAAACAACAACAATAAAATTGAAACATCAAAAAGACCCGGAGCTGGTTTCTTGAAATGGTCGATAAAATTCACAAGGCACTGGAAAACTTAACAAAAGAAAAAAGGGAGAAGACACAGATAACTCAATTAAGAAATGATAGACATGGCATCATAATAGAGCCAAATGAAATTAAATAGATAAAATGAAAACCTGATAAATTTGAAAACCAAGAGGAAATGGATAAATTCTTTTAAACTCATGCACTGACCAAATTGACAGGGGAAGCTATAGAACACTTTAACAGGCCCATCACAAAAGAAGAAATTGAAAAGGTCATAAAAAGACTTCCCCAAGATAATAGCCCAACTGAATTCTACCAAACATTCAGAAAGGATCTATCACCAATTCTACTAGCACTATTTAAAAAAATTGAAAGAGAAGGAACACTCCCAGAGTCATTCAATGAAGGAGGCATAACCCTAATATCAAAACCATATAAAGATATTC
>NW_006399769.1:26828583-26852209 GCF_000299155.1 Elephantulus edwardii
AATGCAACACAGATATACATTCCTCTGGTATTCCCTGCTTTCAGCCAAGATCCATCTAACATTAGCTATAATATCCCTAGTATAAAAAACAAAACAAAAAAAATAAACGCCACACCATGGCATGTCATAGTCAAATTTGCCAGAATCAAAGACAAGGAAAGAATTCTGAAAGCAGAAAGAGAACAATAAATAGTAATCTACAAAAGAAACCAAGTAAGATTTAATTCTGATTTCTCAGCAGAAACCATGTGAACAAGAAGACAGTGGAATGACATATATCAAGGTCAGTGGTATGGTTGAGTCCACTAATTGCTCAATCCACTTGTTGAGAGTTTCTATCATTTTCACTGACCTTCTATTTACTAAATTTGATGATTGTGTCTAGCAAATAGTCCTCCTTGATGATGTGTCTATAGTAAGTCGATGAAGTTTCACCACCAAGGCTGCAAAAAGCACTTAGTTACTCCTCAAAGGACTAGCAAAGACATCCGACTGTGTAGATCATAACAAATTGTTTTTGACATTGAGAAGAATGGGAATTCTAGAACTTAATCACACTCATGAAAAACCAAATCTAGACCAATAAGCTGTTGGCTCAACAGAGCAAAGGAACACTGCATGGTTTAAAATCACGAAAAGTGTGCATCAAGGATGTATCCTTTCTCTATGCCTATTCAATCTGTATGCTGGAAAACTAATTTGAGAGTCTGTACTCCATGAAGAAGAATGTGGCATTAGGGTCAGAGAAAGATTCATCAACAACCTGTGTTATGCAGATTGCACAACCTTGCTTGCTGAAACTGAGGAGGACTTAAAATGCTTGTTACAGAAGATCAAAGACAGCCTTCAATATAAAGAAAAAAAATTCTTACCATTATATCGATAAGTGACACCATGATAGATGAAAACAAGATTTAAATTGTAAACGATTTCCTCTTACTTGAATCCATGATCAACTCTCCTTGGTACCAGCAGTTAGGAGATCAGGAGATATATTGCATTGGGCAAGACAGCTGTCAGGGATCTCTACAAAATACTAAAGAGCAGTGATGTCAGTTTGAAGACTAAAGTGCACCTGATTCAAGCCCTGATCTTTTCAATCACTTGCTATGTATCTGAGAGATGGACAATTAAGATGACAGAAGGAGAACTGATGCCTTTGAGAATATCACACATAATGCCAAAAGAACAAACAGATATGTCTTGGAGAAAGTGCTGCCAGAATGCATCTCACATACTTTGGGTATGTTGTTAGAGGAGACTATTTCTTAAAAAGGGACATAAATGTTGAAAGAGTGAAGGGATGGTGAAAAACAGGAAGACCCCCCAACCAGATGGATTGACCCAGTGACTGCAGCAATGAGATTATGGGAATCAGAGATGATGAGGATGGCACAGGAAAGGTCAGGGTGCAGATCTGTGGTTTATAAGGTTCCTATGAGTTGTACTTGACTCAATGACACTTAACAACAACAAGAACTCCTCAGAAGTTGTAAGTTAATGACTGCCCCACTTTAATAGAGTAAGTTCCAGTCATAGTAGCCTCTGGAACTCATAGGTCCCTGAGGTTGGAAATGTCTCCTCTTGCTTCCCACCATTTGAAGTATTTCTAATAAACATTTTTACTGTGATTTGAGTGAAAGATTTAAAAGTTAATTGTTTTTCTATTCAACCATTCATACATATTTTATTCCATAATATTAATAACAATGTCCATAACCTAATGACGCTTTCTCCACTTCCACCCAGTAATTCTCATTTTCACTAGTCCTTCTGTCCCCTTCCTGCCTTCTGGGCTTTATCCGAGGGAGAACGCTGCTCTCCTGACCTCATGCTGTTGGTGTTGAGGAGTGAGTGCCTTCTTTGTAGTATTCATCACCTTATAGGTCTGTCTCTTATTTGTCTGAAGATTGCACCACAGATGTGAGGTTTTATTTCAAGTTCAAAAAGGAATTTAGAATGATTGTTTCAGAAATTCTACTAGTCTCTACTAGACCAGTAGACCTGGCCTTTTTTAATGTCTTAGAGTTTTGTTCCATATTTCTTTATATCACATCCAAGATCTTCTAAAACTCCTTCTGGGTGGTCAGTGGTGGTGAGTGGGCGCCATCTAGTTCTTCTAGTTCCAGGGTCCTGGAAATAGAGGTGTGCATGGCCTGTTATCCTTTAGACCAAGTTTTTCAATATATCTTTGCTTCCCCCCGCCCCTTTGTTCAGGAAAAGGAGAGATGAATAGTTGCTCCTTGGAAAGCTGTTCAAAAGCTTTTAAGACCCTAGTTCCTACTGAAGAAAGTAGAATGCAAAACCTTGCCCTTGTATATTATGTCATGCCAGTGCAGTGCACTTTGATATCCCCCAAGAATCTGGTCCCAATTCCCCAGCACCAGTAACTCATTCCCTCAGAATATTTTTATTTTAGTGATTAAGACGCTTTGAAAGCTTTATCCCTGTTGGCCTTGCTACACAGATGAATATATACCTTTATGAGAGGAGTGTGCTCATCTTTCATCTGTAGAAGAGTAGAAAAGACTGCAATCCTGAAGGTGCATGGTTCGAATCCACCAAATGCTCCGCTGGAGAAGGAGAGGCAATCTCCTCCTGTGCCAGTTGGATCTGACTCGACAGTACTGACAGTACGACAGCACTGACAAGGAAAAAGGAAAGAGAGGGAAAGGGAGAGGGGGAGGGAAAGAGAGAAGGAGAGGGAGGGGCAGAGGGAGGGGGAGAAGGATGGGGGCTGGGAGGGAAGGAGAGGGAGGGGAGGGGTGAGGGAGAGGGAGAGGGAGAGGGAAGGAAAGGACAAAAGAAAAAGAGTAGGTGATAGTTGAGTTCTGCAGAACTCAACTAGTGAGTTCAAACTTACATACACCTTTCAGTTAGCAGCATAACACATAATATGCTGCATGCACCACCAAGGCTTCTTTTAATGGCTATATCAGAGATAATTGAGTTGGTTTTAATGTCTGTTCTGTTCCAGTTGGTTTTCTCAGTGTGTGCCTGAAAGTCCCTGATAACACCAGCCACACAAGAACAAAGCTCATGTCCAGCAAACATGCAGCTCTGACTGTTCCCTGACTGTTGTCAGCCTTGACGTTAAGCCCCGCACATGGGGTCTCCACTGGGAAAAACACTGATTCAAGGCAGCTGTGGAGCCTGTATCCCCTTTATCCTCTACAACATGAACAGCTCCCCCAAAATACTGGCATGAAAAAACTTCCACTTGGGAAGACTGCATGTGTTCAGTTTAAGAGAGAAAATGGTAAGACATCAAAAATCTGAAACATATAACCCCGCAGGTGACTTCTAAATTAGCAGTTTCACTTTAAAAATAAGTCATGCCTACAGAAATACAAACAGAAGCTAGTATGAAACAGAGATGTTAATATTATTCCCTAATCCCTGAAAGTGAAACAAAATACGCAGAGATGCTTTATTTATGTTAATCCACAACCCCATTTGCAGGGTTATGACTGATTTAGGAAAAGAAATGTATATATTTTTAGACCCTGCTTCCTAGGGTATCCAATAATATGGCAAACATCAGCATCAGAGTGGATGACACATCACGCCGGCCATGAGAAGCAGCAGGTGGCGGCATGCTAAACATGTCTGGGTGTGTCACATTATTACAGCATTCCGGAATAGCAGCGAGGTCAGTAGAGGTACTGACCGTGGACTATTTCATAATAACTATGGACGTCCTGGCATTGGCTTCTTTACACCCATTAACATTTTTCTTCCTGGTGTTCCTTCTCTGCCTCTTTAACCCCGGAGATAGGAGCCCTCGAATCCTCCCTCCTAGGCTTCACCTTGAACTTTACTCGTAAAGTATTTCCTAGGGAATTTTCCTGCCTTCATTCTATTTAATATCTTCTAGGAACAAACAGGTCAAGAGAGCAAGACTTCCTTTGAAAGTCAGCTTGGGAAGGACCATAGACTGTGGGTGACAATCATTACAAAACCTAAAGTAGCAGATTCTTCGTCATCTATACAGGGGAACAGCAGCCTGGATGGGCCAAAGCATATTAACAAGAACACAGATTTGCCCTCTAATTATACATAGAAATTTCAAGAACATCTGTCGAAGCATTGACACATACTGATGGCACCTGTGAAGTCTAGACAGAGGCTTGTAAACATAGGAAGTCCAATAGCTAGGAGCAATAGATACTTATATGACTGAGGAAGTGAGTTTTGGCCATTTAATGAATTTCAAATTTAACATGGAATCATTATTAAATATTTTCCTGTTAGACATGATGTATATTTTGGTGTTAAATGAAGTTTTTAATGACTCACTAAAAGGTTGATTGTTTAAATCCACTGACAGTTCTGCAGGATAAAGTCCTAGTAACCTGTTTCTATGAGCTGGCCTACGGGTTTTTTTGGGGTTGCACTCATTAAGGAAAACAGGTTACCAGGACTTTATCATGTTATATAAGATTACTTTGCATTGAAATTGACTCAACAAAACAACTATGAGATTATCATCTCACCCCAGCAATGAAAGCAAAGTTCAACAGAGCAGGAAACAACTAATGCTGGCAAAGTTGTGGAGAGATTGGAACCCTTATTCACAGCTGTTGGGAGTGTGAAATGGTGCAACCACTATGGACGACGATTTGGCATGTTCTCAAAAAATTAGAAATAGAAACACAATTTGATCCAGCAATTCCACTACTGGGAATATATGCTAAAGAAAACAAAACTGCCATCCAAACAGATATTTGCACATCTATGTTTATTGCTGTATTGTTTACAGCAGCAAAGAAAAGGAAGCAACCCAAGTGCCCCTCAAGAAATTAATGGATAGGAAAACTATGGTATATTCATATAATGGAATACTACACCGAACTGAAAAATAATGAACTCATAAAACATTGCACAACATGGGTGATCTTGCAGGACATTATGCTGAGTAAAATATCACAAAAGGACAAATACTGTATAGTACCACTGTAAAACAAAACAAAACAAAAAAACCCAAATAGGTCTGACATGGGGGCTTGGGAGGAGAATAGGGTAAGAGTAGATAGATAATAAACATTGCACTGGAACAGATGAAGAAAAGAACTGTTTAAAATGACTATATGATTAAACATTATATGTACAACAATCCAGAATAAGAGGTACATTGCAAAGAGGACTTGAGGAGAGGGAGGTAAATGTACAACAATGAATGAATATTTAAAAAAGAAAAGAGTGAACTAGGGGAGGGGGCGGGGAGAAGGGGGAAAGTACAACAATGAATGAATGAAAATCTAACTTTCCTGTAAATTGTCATTAAAATCACAATTAAAAGAAAAATTTTATTAAAGAAAAATTGACTCAGTACATAACAACAACATAGTCATTTCACCTGTTACATTATGTGAGTTTTAGTGGTACAGGGTATACTAGGTCATAGTAACAGGTTGAGGGCTGTGTGCACAGGATCGCTGAGGCGTACTCTACAGCACCCAGCAACAGCAGCAACACTGTTGCTAGATGCCATTGAGTTGACTATGATGAGCAACCCTATAAATAGATCTGAGACTTGCTCTATCCTGCACCATCTCACCACGTCTGTCATGCTCAAGCCCATTGTGGTGGTTACTGTATCAATCCATGTTTCTCGTTGAGTGTCTTCCTCTCTTTCACCAACCCTCCATATTTACAGTATGATGCCTTCCAAGGACTAGCGCCTCCCGACA
The DNA here is from genome assembly GCF_000299155.1 of Elephantulus edwardii. Lineage (NCBI taxonomy): Eukaryota > Metazoa > Chordata > Mammalia > Macroscelidea > Macroscelididae > Elephantulus > Elephantulus edwardii. The sequence goes on from NW_006399769.1 coordinate 26,834,277, forward strand.
ACAGGCCCAAAGTCTGTGAGACATAGTTTCACCATTCTTAACTCTCAGGAACATGATGGTTGTACGTCCTTCAAGCAAGATTTATACTTTTAGCAGTCCATGGGATATTCACTCACAATATAATCCCATCAACAACATAACTAGTTCTCTTAAAATATTCTTTACAGGCTACAATGTCAATATTTTGGATATATTGAGTCAAACAAGTTATATTGTTAAAATTAATTTCACCTGTTTCATGACTTTTTTGTTAATGTGGTAATAAGAAAATGCCACATCACATACACTGTCCAAATCCTATTTCTATCAAATAGTGCTGGTGTGTAGAATTTTCCATGCAAGATTTTCCCCATGGGTAACAGCAGAAGAGACAGGGAGGAAAATACTATATACTTCTTGATTTCTTTTGTTTTTACCTTAATGTAAACTTTCCTCCCAACAACAGGGGAAAATAAAAATGGTTTCATTTTAAAATTGCATTGGGTATCAATGAATTGATGTCTGATTTATGGTGTTGGATAATATTGGCTATACCTTTGACTGAAAAAAAAAAAAACAACAAAAAACAACCCTGTGTCTTGGTAAAACTACAACCAGAATGTTCCTCAGAATCAACAGTATCAAGACTGCATCTCTCATACTTTGAGCATGTTCTCAAGAGGAAGGAATCAGTACCTGAAGCAGGATATCTTGCTCAGGAAAGTAGAATATCAGAGAAAGAGAGAGGACCTTCACTGGACTACATCGTTTCAATGATGCAACAATGAGCTCAAATAAGGCAATAGTTGTGAGCCTAATGCAGGCCTTGACCACGTTTGGTTCTGAAGTCCATAGGAATGCTACAAGTGGAAACTAACTTGACTGCACTTAGCAGCAATAACCACAATTCTGGCATTACAGTTTTTCAAAAGGATAGACATCTCTGTGATTAAGAAAATACAAGCTTACTTGATCAATATAAGCTTAATATTTTGTTATATGTTGTCAAATTGAGTGTCACTCACAGTGACCCTATGAACTATCTATCTCAACCTTTTCCATCTGGTGCTATTCTTATCATCTCTGGCACACTTGCATCCATTGATGCAATCACCGTATCAATCCACCTGGTGAAGGCTCTTCCTCTCTTTTACCAACCATGATGTTCCCCTCCAAGGAATAACCTCTCCTAACAACATGCCCAAATTACACGAGAAGTTTCACCATCCTTGCCTCTAAGGAGCATTCTGGCTTCACTTTCTCTAAGACATATCTGTGTTCTTTGGGCAGTCCATGGAGTATTCAGTACTTCCCTCCAATACTATAACTCAAAAGCATAGATCATTCTTCCATTCACCTCTCAAATGCATAGATCATTCTTCCATTCACCTCTCAAATGCATAGCAGATGCTCAAATCAGGAGCACCTTAGTCTTTAACATTACAGCATTGCTCTTCAGGACTCAATATAAGCTTATTTATATTACTAAAATATAAGCTTCCTTAAAGGGGGTCACTGGGTAGTGCAAACAGTGTGCCCAGCTGCTAAGGGAAAGGCTAAAGTCACCCAGAGATATATTAGAAGGAAAGCCCGGTGATTTATTTTTTTAAAAAAAAATCGATCATGGAGAACTGTGTGAAGTACAGTTCTACTCTGACAGCATGAGGTTACCATGAGTCAGAGCTGACCTGTTGGCATCTGCTTTGGCTTTAAGCTCACCTCAAAGTGTTACTACATCTGGAGCAATTGTTCTTTCTCGTTGCCATGGAGTTGGCTCTGCCTCCTGGCGCCCTTTTATCTAACAGAATGAAGCAGCACCTGGTCTTGGGCCATCTTCATGACTGCTGGTATGTTCCAGCGCATTACTGTGGCTATTGTGCCAATCCATCTCACTGAGGGCTTACCTTATTGTTGTTGGCCCTCGACTAGTGATTGGCCTTTCCTGACAATGTGTCCAAAGTATGCAACTCAGAGTCTCCGGATCCTTGCCCCTGAGGAACGTTCTAATTGTATTTATTCTTGGACTGATTTGTTCTGTATTCTGGAGGTGCACTATCCTTGCCAGCAGTGTCAAAGCATCCATTCTTCTTCTGCCTTTCTTTTTCATTATCCAGCTTTCACATGCATGTTTATCAGATGGACCTTGAACAAAACTAGAGAATGCCAGGAAAGTGTTTGCCTGTGTTTTATCAACTCAGACAAAGGCATTCAACCGTGTAGAATGTAACAAATTATGGAGAACATGGCAAAGAATGAATATTTGATTGTTCTCATGTGGAACTTGTATGAGAATCAAATGGTTTGAATAGAACAATGAGCTACTGTACGATCCACAATTGGAAAAACTATACAGTAGGTTTGTATCATTTCACCTTTTCTTATTAAATTTGTATGCTAAACAAGCAATCCAAGAAGCCAAACTAAATGAAGAAGAGTATGGATGAACACTCATTAAGAACCTCTGATAGAGAGATAGCACTACCTTGCTGGTCGATATGCAGGCCAAAATGAGGAACACTCTGAAGAGCTTATCAATAAAGGTCAAAGGCTGTAGACTTTAGTATGAATTTTATATGAATATGAAGAAAATAAAAATCCTCACAACTGGACTGATAAAATCTTTCAGTATTTCTGTATTATTTATATTTTGTTGTTGTTAGGTGCCGTCAAGTTGAGCATGACTCATAGCGACTCTATGAACAAAAGATCTGAACCCTGTTCTATCCTGCACCATCCTCACACTTCCTGACACACAAGAGCCCATTGCAACAGTCACCATGGCAATCCACCTAGTTGAGGGTCTTCCTCTCCTTCACCAATTCTCCACCCTTCCCAGCATCATTTCCTTCTCCAAGGAATAGCCCCTCCTAGCAACATGCCCAAAGTATTTGAGGCAAAGTTGCATCATTCTTGCTTTCTCTTGGCAGTCCATGGGATAGTTAGTGTTCTTCTCCAACACCACAATTCAGTGGCATCAATTCTTCTTCTGTAATCCATGACTTGAATCAGATGCACCTTAGTCATCGAACGGATGTCATTACTCCTCAACAATTTAGAGAGCTCTCCAACTGCAGATTTTTCCAGTGCAATGTGTCTCCTTATTTACTGACTGCTCATACCAAGGATGTTAATTGTGAATACAAGCAAGAAAAGCTGCTGGCAGTTTCAATTTCTCCATCTATCTATCATGAACTGCTTATTGATCCAGTAGTAAGAATCTTTGTTTTCTTGATACTGATATGATTTTCTGTATATTATTTATGTAATTGTCAATATTTGAATCAATCATAAACACATAGATGCAGAAACAAAAAATAAGGGATATGCATTGGGTAAATCTGCAGGGAAAAAAACACACAACAAACAACCCCCCAAAACCACACTCTTAAAACATCGAGTAAAAACCCCAAAAGCCTTTAGAGTTTTAGACAGTAAAAATTTCACATTGGTGACTAAGATGAGTAAGATAATAGTTGCTGGGCCTATCAAGCCAACTTTTGACTCATAACAACCCTATGTGAGTGAGTTTGACAGCCCCTTGTGTTTTGCTGGCTTTAATAATCTTTGCCAAAACAGAATGGCAGGCCTCCTTCCCAAAGAGCTGCTGGGTGGTTCAAACCACCAACTCTTTGGATAGAAGCCAAGTGCCTAACCATGGTACTACCAGGGCTCCTGTCGTCATTTATTAGTCATATATTTTCTCAATCAAGCAAATCTAAATGCCAGGTATTCTTCCTGGGTTCTGTGGAGTGTTGGGTCTTTGCCAGACCCATTTGATGCCTTTATATAAATTAGAACAAAGCAAACCAGGGTACAGGCTGGATTTCAGCCCAGACTCATCCCTGCGGACACAACCCACATGATAGCATGCTGCAGCTCTGATAAATTTCACATTACAAAAAGGTATAATCTAATGTCTCTTAAATAAGAAGCGAGTGCTCTGCCTCCTACATCCCACACCAATGTTTGTACTTTAACATGAAGGAAGGTGAACTATGCCCCCCACCCCAAGCTCTTGGCCAGGTTTTAAGGGCTAGAGTGAGGCTGTCATTGGAACTCGTTAGCATTGGTCAGTGTGGAAACCAGACAAAGGAATGTGTTCTCTCCCTCCACAAAAGAAAGACTCCGGGAGGAAAGAAAGAATGCGGGATGGATGTGCAACTTAAGAATTTATAAAGTGTAATTCATACCCCTGTGAACAAGAAGCCTGAACCTCCTCCTATCCTGTACCACCCTCACCATCTCTGACATTCTTGAGTCCATTGCTGCAGTCACTGTGTCAACAACTCGTTGGGGGGTCTTCCTCTATTTCACTGTCCCATCACTTTTCCAAGCATGACGTCCCTTTCCAAGGAATAGCCTCTTCTAGCAATATGCCCAAAGAATAAGAGAAGTTTCACCATCTTTGCCTCTTGGGAGCCCTGGCTGCACTTTTTCCAAGACTTATCTGTTTATTCTGTTGGCAGTCAATGGAATATTCAATATTCTTCTCCAACACAACTCAAACACATAATTTCTTCTGTCATCCTTATTCACTGCTCAGCTCTCAAACACATAGTAAGTGATTGAAAAGATTATGGTCTGAATCAGGTGCACCTCAGTCTTAAAACTGGCCTCATTGCTCTTCAGTATTTTTGAGATGTTCCTCATAGCCGACATGCCCAATGCAAGTTCTCCTGATCTCCTGACTGCTGGTACCAAGGGTGTTGATTGTTTATACGAGGAAGATTAAATCATTGACTACTTCAATCCTTTCTCCATCTAACATGATGTTGGCTGTTGGTCCAGTGAGGAAGACCTTTATTTTCTTGATGTTATAATGTAATCCATACCAAAGGCTCTATTCCTTGACCTTTTGCAGCAAATGGTTCAAGCTCACCTCACTTTCAGCAAGCAAGGTTGTGTTATATGCATAACACAGATTGTTGATGAGTCTTCCTCCAACACTGATGTTGTATTCCTCTTCATAGAATAAATTTCATAAATTATTTGCTCAGCAAACAGATTAAATAGGTATGGAGAAGGGATACATCCCTGACGCACACCTCTCCTAATTCTAAACCACACAGTCTTCCCGTGTTCCATTCAGGCAATAGCTTCTTGGCCTAGGAATAGATTTTGTATGAACACAATTAAATGTTCTGTGATTTCTATGTGAAGTAAAAGATTTTTTTTAAAAAATATGTTAACATTTATGTTGTCATTGTTGTCAGGTGCTGTTTAGTATGTATGACTCAAGTTGTCATTGTTGTTTTGAGCCATTAAGTCACCTGTGACTCATAGCGACCCTATGTACAACAGCCTGAAACCCAGTTCTGTCTTAAGTCAATTCATTGTCTCTGACACACACATTTATCCCCATAAGTCACTGAGTCAATCCATAATATCCAGGGTCTTCCTCTCTTGTGCTGTCCCTTCACCCTCCCAGGCATGATGTCCCTCTCAAAGGACTGGTTCCTACTTGCAGTATGCTCGAAGTATGTCAGACGGACCTTCAAAATCCATGCCTCCAAGGAGAAGCCTGGTTTCACCCTTTCCGGAATAAACCTGTTTGTTTTCTTAGCAGTCCATGGTATATTCAGTACTCTTCTCCAACACTGCAACATAATTTTTTTTTTTATCATCCTTAGTCATTGTCCAAGTCTCTAATATATAGCAAGTAACTGAGAAGACCATGGCCATGGTACACCTTTGTCTCCAGATTGAGATAATTGTTCTTTAGTAACCTGGAGAGGTCCCTGACAACATATTTTCCCAATGCAATTCATCTTTTGATTTCCTGGCTGTTGGTACCAAAAGTGTTGATTGTGGAGCCAGGCAAGCTGAAGCTACTAACAATCTCAATCTCTTCACTGTCTATCATGATGCTGCCAATTGACCTAGTGGTAAGAATCTTTGTTTTCTTGATGTTGAGCGTCAATCCACATTGAAGGCTGCAGTCCTTGATCTTCTGTGGCAAATGCCACAGGTCCTCCACAGTTTCAGCAAGCAAGGTTGTGTCATCTGCATAACACAGGTTGTTGGCGCCTTTCTCCGATCCTGATGCTACATTCCTCCTCATAGAACCCAGCCTTCCAGGAAATCTGTTCTGCATACAGATTGAAAAGGTATGGAGATAGGATGCATCCCTAGTGTATACCTTTCCTGATTTTGAACCATGCAGTGTTGCCTTGCTCTGTTCTGATGACTGCCTCCTGGTTCAAGTATAGGAGTTGCATAAGCACAATCAAGTGTTCTGGGATTCCTGTTCTTCTCAGAGTTAGCCACTGTTTGTTGGGATCCACAGAATCAAATGCTTTTTCATAGTCCATGAAACACGGACAGACCTTCCTCTGGTACTCTCTACTTCCAGCTAAGATCCATCTAACATTGGCTGTAATATCCCTAGTGCCACAGCCTCTTCTGCGTACAACTCATACCCACCACAGAGTTGGAACTGACCCATAGCTGACTCACAGCTGACCCTCCAGAGGGTTTTTAGAGGTAGTTAATCACATGGGAGGAGATTATCCACCCTTCTTTCGCGGAGTAGCTGGTGGCCTCCAACTACTTTCTTTCTGGACTGCAGTGCAGTTTCTCGCCACTAGGCCACCAGAGGACTCCTAGTGATCCTATAAACAACATATCTGAACCCTGTCCTATCTTGTGCCATCCTCATCATCCTCGAGCCCATTGCTACAGACACTGTGTCAATACTCCTTGATGAGATTCTTCCTTTTTTGGTGACTTTCCATCTTTCCAAACATATTCCTTTTCAAGCTAACAACACGCCCAAAGTATGTAAGACAAAGCTTCTTTATCATTGCCTCTAAAGGACACTCTTATTGCACTTTTCCCCAAAAGGTACCATTTCTCAACGTTGAAGCAATTGACATTTTGTGCTAGATAATTTTTTGTAGTGAGAGCGGTCCTGGGCATTTCAGGATGTTAGCAGCCACTCCATGGGAGCAAGATGGGCAATCGTCTGTGAAAACTTGTTAGAATGCCAGCTATCAATTGGTTCCAACTCAACAGCAATGAGAGAGAAAAAGAGACAGAGCAGATTGAGGTGCCAGTCAACACCTGCTGTGGCAATACGTATCTGCAGAGATTGCTAAATATCTCAAAAGAAGAGGCAAATCACCAAAGTTGAGAATTCATGATTTATAATATCAAAGTATACTTTATGGCATGAGCTTATTTTCATAATCTACATAATATAGGTGCAAGTATATGGACTTTAAAATCTGACAGGTCTGAAGTCAAATCCCAGTCCCCAAATTTACTATCTATGTGATTTTATTGTTGTTGCTATGTGTCATCGAGTAGCTTGCGAATCATAGCTATCCTATGTACAACAGCACTGCTCTATCTCTTGCCAATCTTATTGTCTCGACACACCTATCCTCATTACCCCAGTGACTGAATCAATCCATCTCATTGAGTGTCTTCCTCTTCTGAACTGTCACTTCATCCTCCCAAGCATGACGTCCATCTCTAAGGACTGATCCCACCTTTCAACATGTCCAATGTATGTCAGATGGAGCTTTAGAATTCTTGCATCCAAAGAGTAGCCTGGCTTCACCCTCTCCAGGATGAACTTGTTTGTTCTCCTAGCAGTCCATGGTATCCTCAATACTCTTCTCCAGCACCACAGCTCAAAGGCATCAACTCTCCTTCTATCCTCCCTAGTCATTGTCCAGCTCTCTGATGCATAACAAGTAATGGCAAGTAATGGCAAAGACCATGGCCTGTATCAGGCACACTTTAATCTCCAGAGTGACATCATTGTTCCTCAGTACCACAATGCAATTTGTCTTTTATTAGCAAATTATTTAACATCTCTGGGCCTCAGTGTTCTTGTCTGTCAAATGGGACAGTAACAGAGATGCTGTGACAATTGATAAAATAAAGCTGCTATACATGCCTGATGAACATCAGCTCTCTGTCACCTAATTATAAATTAATCATAGCTGACCCTCCACTGGGGTCTCAAGCATGTAAGTCACACCAAAAGAAATTGTCCCTATTCCTCCAGGGGAGCCTCGGTGGATTTGAATTGCCAGAGAAGAGCAACGTTTGGATTAGCAATGCAACTTCCTATGGACTATGCCACCAGAGCTCCCTACAAAATATATCAATAATCAGCTAAAAGCAAGTTCCTTTCTATTTGGTTTAACACCACAGACGTGTGGTGTGCTATAACATCTGGGTGGCTTCTGTTCTCTGTGTTTGTGTAAACCTAGAGTCTGGCCTTTGAAGTCACAGAACTAAAGTACAAATTCTATCTCTTAACTGTGTAAACAGAGCAAGTGGCCTTACATTTGAAGACTCACTTTCCTCCTTTATAGAAAAGGGCATAATGAATGGCCTGTCATGGAGTGAAAGAGTATATTCAAGGCTGCTATTCCCACGGACAGCTAGCCGTCCAAACAGGTGCAAGCAAAGATGATGTTTTATTGAATTGCAATGGTCTTTTCTCAAGCTCCCTCCGTCCGCATCCTTCATGTCAACCCACCCTGAGGAAATTTACTGGAACACCAGAGCCCTTCATATTACTTAAAAGCACCCATCTCATTGCTCAAAATCTATTGATACTGCCATTGAATGAGAGCCAACTCACAGGCTGTAAATCACCGGGGAGAAGACTGCTCGCCTTTTCCCTCCAAGCAGCAGGTAGATTCTCACGGCCAGAGAGGTACAGCCTTCAGGTTAGCAATGCCGTTCCCAATGGAGTAGGCCCCAGAGCAGCAGTCCCTCCCGGTTACCTCCTGGGATCTTCCACTTACTGCTGATGTGCTTGGTCTCCCCACGCTGTGCTAACCCCTGCAGGTCTAGGGTGGTGAAGCCCATTGCTTCTGCATCAGGATCTTGCCAAAATGCCCAAACCCACCAGCACCATGGCCTGTGTTTCAACCACAGCTTCTCTGCTGAGTCATTTGCAGCTTGGCCCTCCTTTTAATATTTTAAAATTTATCACTCATTTTTAAAATTTCCATTAGAGTGAAAATTTACAAAGTAAATTAGCTTTCCACTTAATAATTTGTTCAAGTTTTTTCATGATAATGATTGAAGTTCCTTCAATGTAACAGCTTTCTTCCCACGTTCCTTCCTCCTTTTCCTGTTTCCATTCATCCTTTCCCTTATTCCTTCCTGGTTTCTGGTTGGCGAGATACAACTCTTTTGGTCTCATGTGATTGATTATACCAAGGTGTACACCTCTCCTTGAGGCTGTGACTCACTTTCTAAGCCTGCTTATGGTTTGTTAGTCTTTCAGAGCAGATTCTGAGCTCTCCCATGCCCATGTCTCTGCCCCCATCCCCCACGATCTGCAGCACCCATTCTCTTTCCTTCCTCTCTTCTCTACTTGACTTACTCGATACCACTTTTGGAATCCAAGCATTCTGCATTCTTTTCACCAGAAAGCTTCCTTCCCTCAGCTATGACAATGCATTCCTTCATCATTGTAATTCCACACACATGGCTTTAAAATAAACTGAGTGGTGTCTATTTCTTTCTCTAAACTATGAATTCCCTGGGGTCAAGGACAGTATTCTTAAATATACTATATCATTGATCTAGGGAAAAAAGAAGGCAGGAGGCAAAGTCAAAGAAATGGCTTCCATGACCTAGAAAATTAGGAAAGTAAGTAAAGAAAAATCAAAGGAACCCACTTAAACACACATGTAGCTTCTAACGTTTTGACTTATACCACTTACAGACACACATCTAGCTTAGCATTTGTCAATACATAAACAAGCTTGTGAGAAATACCAAGAGGCTGCCATTAAAAAGGTATTTTCTTAAAATCTAAGGGACACTGTCTTAAAACTCAGAACAAAGATACTTTTCTGATTAACAAGACTATATGAAACTGGCTCACATGGATGTACAGCAAAGAGTTAGTGGACTGAGCAGTAACCTAAGGTGGCAATTTAAAGAAGGCAGTGGGACTTAATTACAGGCCAAGCTGCCGTAGAGACTCATCAGCCTCTCATGCTAAGTCTTGCCACCATTTCCCAGGCTCTCTTGCACTTGATTCCACCTTGAAGTTGTATGCATCCAGAGGAGAAAAGAGAGTTACAGTCATCAGCCTGAAGGGGTGCAAACACCACACCTTCCTTTACTCCTGAAAAATATCCTTTCTTTCCCTTGAGAAACAAGAGAAAAGCCCTGAGCATTTGTTGCATGGGAAGACACACTTGCATTCTCCCAGACCCTACAGGATGTTCTTATCCTTTAAAAAAATCTATACTTTTCTTCCTCTCTGATAAATCTATATCTTTCCTTTTGCAAAGTTGTCTGACTTTATAATCATTATTTAGACCTGCTGTCCAACAACAAGCAATAGTCCATGAGTGTTGAATGAATGACTGGGAGAGTTGTTGTTATTGTTAGGTGTCATGGGATTGACTATTACTCATGGTGACTCTATGAACAATGAATCTGAACTTTGCCCTAGCACCATCCTCACAGTCTGCCACACTCAAGCCCATTATGGTAGTCATACTGTCAATTCAACTCGTTGAAGATCTTTCTCTCTTTCACTGACCTTTCTTGGCATGATATCTCTATCCAAATACTGGTTCTTCCTGAAAATATGCCCAAGGGAAGTGAGGCAAATTTTCACTATCCTTGCATCTAAGGAGCACTCTGATTTCACTTCCTTCAAGATAGATTTGTCTGTTCTTTTGACAATCCTTGGTATTTTCAATACTCTTCTCTAATATCATAATTCAAAAGTGTTCTTCAGTCATCCTTATTCACTGTTCAACTTTCAGATGCACACAAAGCAACAGAAAATATTACAGCCAGGGTCAGGTACACCTTAGTCTTTATAATTACATCTTTGTCCTTTAGCACTTCGGAGAGGTCCCTGACAGCAGCTACCCCCCACACAGCATGTCTTTTAATTTTTATACTATCAATTTTTATTATGGATTCAAGCAAAATGAAATCACTGGTAACTTCACTCTATCACGATGTTGTCTATTGATCCAGTGTCCTCAAGTCTTTTTCCATTTTCTACAAGAATGGTGGACTAGAGCATATTAAATGTTCTATGTGTGACAGGGTGGGATTTTCTTCTTTCTTATCCTCTTAAAACCTCCATTCTCATCCTTACTTCTGCCTCTAATTATTTTGAAAGAGGTAAGAACTTTGGTAGGAAAAAAAACGTTTGAAGCATAATAACTCAAAGATACTGTTGTGAGATGCCATTGAATCAACTCTGACTCATAGTGATCCTACATATAGAACAAAACCTCGTCCAATCCTGAGCCATCTTCATAATCTCTGTGCTTAAACCCATTGTTCTAGTCACTGCATTAATCCATCTCATTGAGTCATCCCCCTTGCAAAAATGAGGACAATTATAACTTTGCCATTGTTGTCAAGGACAACCAAAAACTCACAATAAATAAGGATGATGGAAGAATTTATTCCTTTGAGTTGTGGTATTGGAGAAGAGTACTGAATATCCCATGGATTGCTAAAAGAACAAACAGATACGTCTGGGGGAAAGTACAGCAAGAGTACTCTTTGGAGAGAAAGATGACAAAGCTCCATACTTGGGACATGGATCTAGGTGAGGCTATTCCCTGGAAAGGGACATCACACTTGGAAAGATCAAGGGTCAATGAAGGAGAGGAAGACCTCCAACAAGATGGATTGACATGGTGACTTCAGAAGTGGGCTCTAGTGTGTCAGAGATGATGAGGATGGTGCAGGATAGGACGGGGTTCAGGTCAGCTGTTCCTACAGTCATTATGAGTCATACTTATACTTGACTCAATGGCATCCAACAATACAGTGACACTATGTAAAACAGAACAAAACACTGTCCAGTCCTACACCACCTTCACCATCATTAATATGCTCGAGGCCCTTTTGCAGTCATTGTGTCAAGCAATCTCATTGAGGATCTTCCTCATTCCCACTGACACTCGACGAGTGCCATCCTTCTCCACACAGAAGTCTCTCCTGATAATATATCCAAAGTAAGTGGGCCAAAATCTTGCCATTCTCACTTCTATTGAGCATTCTGGCTGTACTTCTTTCGAGACAGGTTTGTTCATTCTTTTAGCAGTCCATTATTTATTCATTATTCTATGTTATTACCTAATAATTCCAATGAATTAAATACTGTCAGTGTTTGGATGATAGTCATATGCCTACAAAGAAGACCAACTGGTATAACTAGTATTTAAATTTACAAACCAATCAATCAAGTTGAAAGTTTTTACCAACTCTGTACTCTGAAATGGATCAAATTTGCAATCAAATTGCATCAATAATTAGTGGTGAATGGATTGTGAAAGTTGAATGCAAACTTCATTGATAGCTGGGAAATATAGCCTTGGTTATAGAAATGTTTCTGGAGAGCATATGATAGAATTGTTCAAGACGCATCAAACTTCCTCTCAACAGCAGAAATAGTAACTATACATGTGGACCTCACTGGATAGAATAAAGAGAATCAAATCAACTACATCCATGATAAGAGACAGTAGAAAAGCTCAATGCTATCAGTCAGAACAAGACCAAGAGCCGACTATGGAATAGACCATGTGGAACAGACTGCTCATATGCAAGTTCAAATTGAAGATGAGAAAATGTAAACAAGTCCACAAGAGCCAAAGTACAACCTTGAGCCTAGCCCATCCGAATTCAGAGAACATTTAAGTGCAGATTTGCCACATTGAACACTAATGACCAAAGATCCGACGAGTTTGTGATGGTATCAAGGAAATAAAGTCATTAAAAAGACAGGAAAGATAGAAAAAGGGAAGTCAAAAAAAAATTTTACCATTTGCTCTTGGAGAGTGGATAAAGTGAATGGAAATTATAATGAAATAAAAGAGCTAAATGAAGTATTTCAAAGTTTATAATGAAATGTAAAAAGCCAGGAGGTAAAAACTCCAAGAACATGCTCAGCATTTATCTAAAGAAAAGATTCAAGCTTCCAGTTTTAATGTTGAAGGAAACATGAAAATAAGGAAAGAGTGCTCAGAGTCACTTTGGTTTCTAAAAAGAAGTGGTGACTGACAACCATCTCAGGAAGTAGCAAATGATCAAGAACTAAGGAAGAAGCCCCCACTCCACTAAAGGCACTGATTAAGCAAGACTCCAGGAATTCTTGAAATACCAAGGGAAATGTTTCAATAAACAGATGCAACATTGGATATCTGCCTACATTTACATCAAGAAATTGGGAAGACAGCTACTCAGTAAATCAAAAGACCTATATTTTCACCTATTTCAAAGGAAGATGATATAACAAAATGTTAACTTTCACCAGGTCAAATGACTTGTTCTAGGACAGGGGCAAGGAAAATTGCCTGGGAAATGGATTCTAAAGAGACTTTTGCCAATAGTTAGCAATTAAATTATGCCCTCCCCTGAGTCCCCAGCCCAAAGTGTTAGTATTCTAATGCCTGTGTCACCGGAAGTGATTCTGGTTGTTTTGTTTTGTTTTTGTTTTTGTTTTTTTTTCTACATTCTGGAGTCCATACCAGAATAGAATCTTAAACCTAATAATTTTAAATTGTAAAAAGACCAAGAAGAAACCCACAAAGACATACAAGGGGAAGAAAGAAGCAGAAAAACACTAAGGAGTGCCAATAATCTCCTCGTACACCAAGCTTTCTAGATCTGCTGGAGTGGAGGGCAGAAACCCTTGTTCTTTAGAGATCTATGGTGACAGTCCTTAGGTACAGGAGACAGTTTCATTTTTCAAAAGTCATGACTTTATAAAAAGGATTTTGTAACGTGATGAGTGGAACTATTACTTCTTGCTCTGTAGATATTACAGGGCTGGTGAAGAGATAAAATGAGATGTTGGATTCAAAGTACTGAAAAGGACCAGGTTCCATGAGCATTGCAAAGTATTTTTGTTGCCAGGGTGCTAAAAACTACTGTTTGAAGATTATAATTTATTCTTTACACTCGTTGTTGTTGTGTCCGATGCATAGCTTACCTTCTGGCAGGTTTTCAGAGGCAGTTAATCTCATAGGAGGAGACTGTCCGTCCTTCTCCTGCGAAGTAGCTGGTGGATTAGAACCACGTGCCTTTGGGATTTCAGTGCTACTATGGTAAATCCTAGTTTACACAGTAACCTAAGTTTTGACGGGAAAACAGAGGGAGGTCAGAAACAATAAGAAAACAAGAAAGACGCACTTCTTCCCTCATGGAGCCCTCTAACACGGAAGAGATGAAACACACGCAGTAATAAAACAGGTTAAGTATTTCTGGACAACAGAGCTGGGAATGTTCCTGTGGACCGTGGGGATCGCTGCCGTCAGCAGTCAGAAAATAGGGAATCAGTGGAGGTAAACAGATTTGGGGAAGGTGAATTCTCGACTGTCTTTATTCTGCTATAACTGTGAGTCAAGACAGTAGAGCAAGCTTGTTTTGCAGCTGTTTGGAAAACATATGGTCCAAAGGTTTGATTCAAGTGGGGGGAGAGCTCATCTGTCAAGAAGAGATGAAAGCAAGCTGCACCAAGTCCACCATGAGGCCATCAGGGCACAAACAAAAAAGTATATCAATTACTTTCAGTAACCCTTTACTGTTGTTGTTGTTGTTATGTGTTATCGAGTTGCTTGTCACTCATAGTGACCCTATGTACAAGAGACCTAAACCGTGCTCTGTCCTGCGCCAATCGCACTGTCTCCGACACGTCTACCCCAATTACCCCAGTCACTGAATCAATCCACCTCATAGAGGCTCTTCCCCTTCTGCACTGTCCCTCCACCCTCCCAAGCATGAGTCCCTCTCAAAGGACTGGTCCCTCCTTGCAACATGTCCAAAGTATGTCAGACGAAGCTTCAGAATCCTTGCCTCCAAGGAGCAGCCTGGTATATCCCTCTCCAGGATGAACCTGTTTGTTTCCTTAGCAGTCCATGGTACACTCAATACTCTTCTCCAGCACCACAGCTCAAAGGCATCAATTCTCCTTCTATCCTCCTTGGTCATTGTCCAGCTCTCTGATGCATAACAAGTGATTGCAAAGACCATGGCCTGTACCAGGCGGCCCTTAGTCTCCAGAGTGATACCATTGCTCTTGGGTATCCTGGAAAGGTCCTTAACAGCAGACTTTCCCTTATTATGCTAGGGTAAAGTAAAATATAAACCAAAAAGCCAATCTAGTTGTCGCTGAGCTGATTCTCACTCCTGGTGACCCCATGGACTGCAGAGTGGAACTGCACTTCATAGAATTTTCTTAACTACAGTCTTGAGGGAAATAGATTTCCAGACCTTATTCCATGGTGCTGCTGCATGGATTTGAACCACTAGCCTCTAGAATTGTCCTCAAGTGCAAACTGCACCACTCTGGGGCTTTGAATTCAAACCTGTCCATAAGCAGAAAAATAGAGAGTGTGTTCAAGGGTGAGGAGCTGAAAGAAACAAAGAAAGGCTATCTGGAGGTGTGGGGAGATGGAGAAGTATATTGGTTTATTTTAAAATATTCTAAATCTTTCCTCTGAGCTCTTGAGAAGATGATATAGAAGGTAATCTTCTTCTGCTTTTCCCACAACTTGGAACTCATGTGGCCTCGAGAACACTGACAGTAAAGGAATTTTTTTTTTTTTTTAAAAGTGAACTGGGGGAGGGAGAAGGAAGGGAGAGGACATAAAATATGCAACAATGAATGAATGAAAATATAACTTGTCTATAAACTTTTGTTGAAATCATAATTAAAATACAAAAATTTATTTTTTTAAAAATGGAGATGAAGAGAGAGAGAGAGAGAGATAAAGAGCACTGACAGGCCTTAGGGGCTGATCCAGGCTTCAGGAGAGAACTTGTGATCTGAGAAGAGGCCCCTGTTCTTCTCCCATGCCATCACAAATACTTCCAGTGGTGCTGTTAGTCACAGCTAATCGTTTCAGCTACGTAGCGTCTCACCAATTCTTAGTCATTAAAGATTGTTCTAAGCTGGAACATTTTGATCAAGAACATTTGTGCCCTAAATATCTGCCTGTATTTTCTTTCCTTCAACTCACTTTCAACTTTTCATTTCTAGTCTTCGAAGCCTGCCCTAAACTAGGCCCCTCTTGGGTATGCTCAGGGCTATTTATAAGCAGATGCTCTTCACATCCCTTGATTGTCTGTCAACCAAGCTATTAACAGGGGCTGATACAATAAAAAGATCATCTGGGGGAAACAAAGCTGAATGTATAGTCCCCCACAGCATTCCTTTAGTTATTTTGAGGAACCATATTTTTGTTCTAAGTCAGTGAGTTATCTAGGATGAAGCCTTCACAGACCTTTTGAAAGATCCCTTTGAGTCTCTATTTTTCTCTCCCACGTTCCCTTATCTTGCTTGTTCCCAAATACACTGTCTCTAGAATACCCACGGCTGTCCAGCCAGTGCCAATTTATAGTGACTCTGGAGAACAGAGGCAAAAAACCAAGTCTCCAGGAATGGGTAAGTGAAATAAGGTATTTCAGTGCTGGACGTGATCATTCATCTATCCCAAGACATCTGAAAGAAAGCTACCTGGTCAACTAACTAGAAGAGATCTTTATTTGTACTTATTCAGAAGAAAATTAGTCCAAGAAAATACAGAAATTAGCCTGGCTGAAAGCAAGGAATACCAGAAAAATACCTATTTGTATTTTATTGACTGTGCAAAGGCATTTGATAGTGTGGATTGTAACATATAGCTAACATGGAGAAAAATGGAAATCCCAGAACCCTTAATTGTTCTAATATGAAATTTACACCTAGACCAACAAAGTGTTGCCCAAATGAAGCAAGAGAACATTGCATTGTTTAAAATTAGGAAGGGTATGGGTCAAGGTTGTATCTTTTCTCCATACCTATTCAATCTGTATGCTGAGCAAATAATTCACAAAACCAGACCTTATAAAGAAGAAGGATTGGAGAAAGACTCATCAACGACCTGCATTTTGCAGATGGTACACATTTTGCTTGCTGGAAGTGAGGAAGACTTTAAATGCTTGCTGCCAAGGATCAAGGACTATAGCCTTCAATATGGATTTCATCTCAACATCAAGAAACCAAAGGGCCTCACCAGAAGATAACATCATGATAGATGGAGAAAGGATCAACAATCATCTTCCTAAGTACCAGCAGTCAAAAAATGAGGAGATATCTTGTATTAGGCAAGTCTGCTGTCAGGGACCTCTCCAAAATTTTGAAGAGTAATGATGTCAGTTTGAAGACTAAGGTGCACTTGATTCAGGCCATGGTCTTCTCAATCACTTGCCGTGCATCAGAGAACTAGACAATGAATAAGGATGACAGAAGAAAAATTGATGCCTTTGAGCTGTGGTGTTGGAGAAGAGTGCTAAATATCCAATGGATTTCCAAAAGAATAAATGGATATGTCTTAGAGAAGATGAAGCCAAAGTTCTACTTGGAGGCAAGGATGATGACGCTTCATCTCACATACTTTGGACATGGTGCTAGGAAAGACTATTTCTTGGAGAATGACATCATGCTTGGGAAGGTGGGAAGACGGTGAAGGAGAAGAAGACCCTCAACCAGGTGGCATGACACAGTGATTGTTGCAATGCGCTCGAGTGTGTTAGAGATGACAACGACGGCACAGGACAGGGCAGGGCTTAGGATGGCTGTTCACAGGGTCACTGTGATTCATACTTGATTTGACAGCACCTAACAACAACAATAACATTATTAATATAACACACCAGTAGATTCCTGCTGAAGAGAATTCAAAATGGCAAGAGCACTGCCTCAATAGGGAATTGTCAGAAATTTAAGCTCAATTCAGAAGAGGAAGTGGAACAAGGGATATTGTAGATGTCAGATATAACTTGGCTGAAAACATAAAATACTAGAAAGATGTTTACTTGTGTTTTAATGACTGTGCAAAGTCATTTGACTGTGTGGATCACAACAATTTACAGATTATACTGCAAGAATAGGAATTCCAGAGCTCTTCATTATGCTCAACTGGAGCCTGCACATAGACCAAGTGTCA
>NW_006399769.1:26853699-26866384 GCF_000299155.1 Elephantulus edwardii
CTTCCTTTCTTGTGCTGTCCTTCCACCCTCACAAGCATGATGTCCTTCTCCAAGGACTGGTCACTCCTTGCAACATGCCCAAAGTATGTCAGATGGAGCTTCAGAGTCCTTGCCTCCAAGGAGTAGCCTGGTCTCACCCTCTCTAGGATGAACCTGTTTATTCTCCTAGCAGTCCATGATATATTCAATACTCTCTATCAGCACCACAGCTCTAAGGCATCAATTCTTCTATCATACCTAGTCATTGTCCAGCTTTCTAATGCATAGTAAGTAAATGCAAAGACCATGGCCTGGATCAGGTGCACCTTAGTCTCCAGACTGACATCATTGCTCTACTCTGGAGAGGTTCCTGACAGCAGACTTTTCCATGCAATTCATCTTTTGATTTCCTGGCTGCTGGTACCAAGAGTGTTAATGGTGTTAACAATCTCAATCTCTTCACCATCTATTACGATGCTGCCAATCAGCCCAGTGGTGAGAATCTTTGTTTTCTTTGTTTAATATTCTCCACAAAGAAAATGTTCTACATCCTACTTTGGTGAGTAGCTCTGGGGTCTTAAATGTCTGTGTGCAGTCATTTAAGGTGCACTTATGGGTCTTCCCTTTACTGAAAAAAGAAGAGAGAAGAAAAGCAAAGATGCACCGGAACAATTAAATAATGCAAAGGACGAATGGACCATTTGAATCTCAACTTCCATGATCCTCAGACCAGAAGAACTAGATGTTGCCTAGTTACCATCACTTATCACTCTAAGAGGGATCATAGCATATTCTGGATAGACTAGGAGAAAACGTGGAACAAAACTAAAAACCATACAAAAGGCCATTTTACCGATCCCATGGACTGGAGGAACCTCCAAGAGTATGGCCCTTAGCTGTACTTTGAACCAGAAACAGAACTTACCACCATGTCTCAATTTTCAGCCAAGCAGCATACTGGTGTATAAGGCATCCAATAACATCAGGGAGGCACTTACTGCTTGCCTTAAACAACCATATAAGGCCAAAGAGCAGTATTTGCCCAAGGATAAATCCCAGAAGTCAGGAAGATGTAGGATAGAAAGATTGTGGAATCGAGAAAGACAAGGAGGAATAGGGACAAGCCAATGATGTGGCAGACATTGTAATTAATATAATAAAATAAAAGGTGTATGAATGCATGGGATAAAAAACCAACTCACTTTATAAACTTCAAATTGTGATTTGAGTAAAAATCCAAGAAACTGGATAATATGAAGAATATGATATGAAGACTGGGAGAAGAATTATTAACAAGATATGATATGCAGATATAACACAATTATTAGCTGATAGCAAAGAAGACCTGAAGGCCTTCCTGATGAAGATCAAAGACTACAACCTTCAGTTTGGCTTCAGTTACAACATAAAGGAAACAAGACTCCTCACATCTAGACCAACAAACAACATCCTGACACATGGAGAAAAGATGGGAGTTGTCAAGGACTTCATGTGAGTTAGAATTCAACATCCATGAAAGCAGCAGTGAGGGAATCAAACGATGTACTTCTGTCATCCCCGACCCGGCCCTTCTATCCCAGCCTTTCACAATGATGCCCATAGTCAGAAGGAAGCAGTACGAGACTTCAACACCCCTTCTCCCCATAAGGAAAAAGGCTGGAATGATAGGAATAAAACTGACTTGGAACCTGGCCCATTCCCATAACGGTAACTCTCCTCCTCTCTCCCTTGATCTCAGCAACCAGAACTTACACCAAATACCCTTCTCCACTTCCTTGGACCTGGCCTTTCTCCACTCCACTCTACCTGACCCGTCTCTGCTCCCTTACACCTGGCAACCAGAATGGCGACTGAAACCATTCTGGGAACCGTTAAATGCCCTGTTTTTGTGAAAAATCCCTGCCAAATGTGTCCCTCTACCAGTACTTCTCCATCCTGCCCTAACAACCCTTTTATAAGTCAAATGATTGTGCCACCCTGATGCATTTGCTTCCTTTGCATGCTTATGCCAGTGGACATTGGTCAATAAATACCACCTATGCCTTGGGAAAAAAGGTCTAATTACTGGAGAAGTGCATTGTGCTTGGTAGAGTAGAATAGTAAAAAAGAGGAAGACCTTCCAGGAGATAGATTGACAAAGCATCTGCAACACTAGCTTCAAGTATAGCAAAGCATTTGAGGATGGTTGGTACAGGACATGAAGTCAGGATAGTCAGAACCAACCAAGCGCCTAACAACAAGTCCCTTAGTTATCTACTATTGCTGTAAATACCACAAGCACGCGATTTAACAAGCAGAAACGAATTCTCTCACAGTCTAGGACACTTTGCTGCTCTTGTGTTCCTCTGAGTCAGAACTCACCCATAGCTGACCTTCCAGCAGATTTTTCAGAAGCAGTTTAATCAAAAGGGAGGAGACTGTTCATCCTTCTCCATTGGAACATCTGGTGGTTTCAAACTGTGCACCTTTGTAATTGCAGCACAGCACAGTTTAGGAGGCTAGAGGGCCATGTTTAGGATTGCAGCTCTAGGTTTCTATGTCTGTTCACTCGAAAGGAAGTCCCTTTTCTCTCCTGAGCTGCTGCTTCTGGGCAATCTCCATGTGGCTTGGCTTCTCATAGGCTCAGCTTCTCTCACTTGTTTGTTTTCTCTTTCTTTTTTTAATTTCAAGAGATATTGCCTCAAAGAAACACCCTACACTAATTGTGTCTCATAAACATAACAAAGATTATGGGATTATAACACAGGTAGACTGTTGTGAAGATAGCTCTAGTAGCTTGTGGTTGTCATTGTGTACCATTAGAAACCACCCCGTAGCCGACCCTCTATTGGGTTTTCAGCCGTAGTAAATCACACAGTAGGAGATGGCCTGTCCTTCTCCCGGAAGCAGCTGGTGGATTCAAACTGTGTATCTTTCTGTTGGTAATGCAATTCCTTACCACTAAGCTACTAAAGAGCTCTGGTGGCCTAGTGGCAAGAAGCCATGTTGCAATCCTGAAGTCATGTGGTTTGAATCCCCCCCCAGCTCTGAGGGAGAAGGATAGGCAGCCTCCTTCTGTACAATTAACTGCCTCTGAAAATCTTCTGGAGGGTCAGCTCTGGGTCAGTTCCCACTCGACAGTACACAACAACAAGAAGAAACTACTAGAGTGGCAAGGAATTGCCCTGTCAACCTGTAAGTATATGGTTTGAATCCACCAGCTTCTCCACCAGAGAAAGATGGGAGAACCTCCTCCTGTGTGATTTACAGCCTCTGATGGTACTCAGCAACAACAATAGGTTGCTGGTAGGTGTCTTCCATCCCTCGCCAACTCACTGTGACCCTATGGGCAACAGCACAAAACTTGGCCTTATTCTATGCCATCCTTATGTTCTCTGCTGTTCTTAAGCCACTGTTGCAGTCACATGGGACACACTTCAATCCATGACATCCACCCACAGTGCCTTGTTTTGTTTAATACCCCCCTCTTTGAGGAGAGGTTTTTGTCTTTAAAGCATTAGGTCAGCAGTATCTTAAGGAATGGCATTGTTTGCACTTGATTTGCTGGTTGCTGTTTTAGAAGTCAGGAGAAGGTGGCTGAAGGTGGGTGTGTTGTGCTGGGTTGGTCAATTCACAATTACATATTCCTTTCTTGTTTTTCTAAAACCTCTGGGTCGTTTGCACTCTCTGAGTTTGTTTCCTCCCTGAGAGCTGGTTCCAGAACCTAATTTATGGAACCTCCAGAAATAGAGTAAGACTCACTTGTTCATCTAAGGCCAGGGTAAAAGCAAACTACCAGAGCTTCCATGAATGGAGGTGAGGCTCAGAGTAGCTGTAGGATGAACTCACTTGGAGATGAAGACAAAAGCAGAACGTTGCAGAGGCGCAGAGCCAGCACCCTGTGGATTTAAGGACTTGTTTTGGGAGATAATGGATCCTCTTGTGGCTAAAATCATCTTGAGTCAGGTGTGTGATTACTTGAAGCTAAAAACACCCTCACAACACAGCATTCCAAAAGCTTCTTTGTTATTAAGAACATGTATGCCTGGGAATCTTCGCCACAATCTACCCCATTTCCCAGAGGTAGTAGCCAAAGAATTCTTCCCAAAACCAATGAAACTCTCAGTCTTTGTGGTCAAATGCCCTCGGTCTGCCCTCTTCTTTTCCTTAGCTTTATCCTCTTAGACAACTACTCAAAGACGCTTGGTACATTGAAATCACTCTAGCATTACCAAAAGCATTTGGTAAAGCTATGGGATCCTGACTGGAGACACTTGAAGAGAAACAATGCTTTGAACTGAAGCATGTTTCCTGGCGTTATTGAATAACACATAAATAGGACCCACTTAGCCACATACCCCCACTGCGTTATTCATCTCACTGCTGCTTTGCTGAGTGCCAGCGTGCTCTTGAGGGCCTCCGAGCGCGTCTTTCCTTTCCATTCCTTCCCGTGATTACATTGAAAAGCACTAAAAACAAACAAGGCATGTTAATTACTAAGAGTTATTCATTATTTTGCTCAAAGCCTCAGAGCTCTAAAGAATCAGAACAATCCATTTTCTGAATTCACTCACTACAGTTTCCAAACCAGTCAACACAAGGACAGGCTTCAGCACTGTTGGAAATATTCTTTCTCCCCATACTGTCCCTGGAGCAACGCGAGGAGGTTGTTCTATGGGCTGAGTGCAACAATTATGTTTTTACAAATGATGTGCAGAAGAGACTGGGAGTTTGGAAGCAACTTTACTACAGAAAGTGTAGTCAATTCCAAATCAACCTCACACTGAAATGTCTCTTGCCTATCCCAGAAAAATATCGTCCCTTGTTTTGTTACTTCTATACTTCGCATGCATGTATTCATCCCTGACAAGGTAGGTGAGCAATGTATAGTGAATAATAAAACCAACAGCCAATAGCAACCATAATGATTTAAAAAAATATTAAAGTTTGGTCATATCTGTGCCTGAATTTTATTTATACATAATGACAGATATTGGAAGCAGGAATGGCATCCACTTCCTAAGCAATATGCCTCTGGAAACTCTATGAACTTTGATAAATGTCGATAGTTATAGAAAGGCTTCAGGCCTTTTGTTCATAGGGTCGCTATGAGTCGTGCTTGACTCGATGGCAACCAACAACAACAATGATGGATATCTCACAAAGCAAACTTAATTTAAACCAATTGTCCCATTCTCATTTTTCTCTCCAAGGGATATATATTATTTTACTTTTTAATTCTGAGTCTTTGCAACTGTGACTTTGAAACACAAGAGATAGAGCTTTGCTGTAAACAGAAATTTCACTGGCATGTTCTCAGCTCCCCAGAAATGGTGTTGGAGGAGAGTCCTGAATATCCCATAGATGGCCAAAAGAACAAACACATATATCTTGGAGACAGTGCAGCCAGATTCTCTTTGGAGGCAAGGACGATGAGGCTTCGCCTCACATACTTTGGGCATGTTGCTAGGAGGAGCTATTCCTTGGAGAAAGAGATGACGCTAGGAAGGGTGAAGAGAGGAAGACCCTCAGCCAGGTGGATTGATGAGACTGCCGCAAGACTGGGCTTTTGTGTGTCAGGATGTGTGAGGATGGCGCAGGCTAGAACAGGGTTTAGATCTTTTGTTCGTAGAGTCACTATGAGTTGTACTCGACTCGATGGCATCTAACAACAACAATAACATAGATGACATCATGCTTGGAAAGGTGGAGGGTCAGCAAAGAAGAGGAAGATACTCAGTGAGATGGATAGATACAGTGTCTGTGGCAATGGATTCAAATGTGTGCAGTGTGATAAGGATGGCGCAGGGCAGGACAGAGTTCAGATCTATTGTTCACAAGGTCACTATGAGTCGTACTTGGCTTGATAGCATTTAACAACATCACTATAATATATTTTGTAGGCTTTCCCTGGATTACAGCAATCCTAGAATAAAGATGAATACCAAAAAGGGTAAATTATAATGTACTGACAGATATGTTGAATCCATGCAAGGAGAGGGCAAACAACCGTTTGCTTGTTTGTTTTTCTCACTTTGAACAGAAGACTTTCCCCCTCTTTAAGGAGCTTTGCTGTCTTAACGATAGCATATTGCTCTGCTAATCAAAAGGCCAAGGCAACTCTTGTGGTTCAAATCCGCCCTTCTCTCTATGGGAGAAAGACGGGCAGGCTCCTCCTTGGATATATAATGGTAGGTCACTAGGAGCTGGAATCACCTTGTTGGTAGCAATTTGAGTTTTTAGAGCTTTAAAAAATGTATATCCAAACAAGATATCATCTCACCTCAGTAGCAATACAAAAGTCAACAGAACAGCAAACATTAAATGCTGGTGAGGTTGCGGAGAAAATGGAACCCTGATTCACTGTTGGTGGGAGTGTAAAATGGTGCAACCACTATGGAAGGCAGTATGGTGCTTTCTCAAGAAGTTGCAAATAGAAATACCATTTGACCTAGCAATTCCACTACTGGGAATTTACCCTAAAGAAACTATAATTGCCACCCAAATGGATATATGCACACCCATGTTTATTGCAGCTTTGTTCACAATAGCAAAGAGCTGGAAACAACCCAAGTGCCCATTAACAAACGAATGGATAGAGAAGCTCTGGTATATTCACACAATGGAATGCTAATGCTGCATTGAAAAACAAGGAAATAATAAAATATTATGCAAAATGGATGACCCTGGAGGACATTATGCTGAGTGAAATATCTCAGTCACAGAAGGACAAATATTGCATAGGGCCACTGTTGTAAAACAGGACTGACATTGGGGTTGAGGGAAGACAGAAAATGAGGGAAGGAATGATGTATATTGCATTGAAACAGATGAGGGAAAGAACCATTTAAAAGGATATATGGATGAGTATTCTTGTCATTATAGAAGTCCAGAATGAAGGCCGCATAGTGGAGTGGACTTGGAGGGTGGGATTTCATAATAATGAAAGGGTTGGTTTTCTTTTTTTCTTTTTAAGGAGAAGAGTGAATGGGAGGGTAGTGGGGGGACAGGGAGAAAAGTGCAACAATGACTAGAAACCTTAAGTTTCTGTAAACTTTCATTTACATTAATGGAAAAAAAGTATAAATATTCTCTCTCTGGGAATGTTTAAAAAATTAGAAATCATAAAACATAGAAGGATAAAGATGAAATTAAGCCTTTACAGTAAAATCCAAGAAAGGCAGAACCAATATGGTAGAATTCTGTCACAGAAGAAAAACTACAAAGTTATTAGGTGTCATCAAGTTGAGTACGACTCATAGTGACCCTATAAATGAAAGATTTGAACCCTGTTTTGTCCTGCGCCATCCATACACATCCTGACACATAAGAGCCCATTGCAGCAGTCACCATGTCAATCCACCTGGTTGAGGGTCTTCCTCTCCTTTGCGGACCCTCCACCCTTCCCAGCATAACACCTCTCTCCAAGGAATAGCCTCTTATAGCAACAAAGCCAAAGTATGTGAGGCAAAGCCTTATCATTCTTGCCTCCAAAGAGCATTCCAGCTGTACCTTCTCCAAGACATATCTGTTTATTGTTTTGGCCATCCATAGAATGTCCAGTGTGCTTCTCTAACATCACAGCTCACTTTCCTGTAATTAGGAAAGATAGAAAAGTGGTAAGGCTGAATCACGTAAAAGGCAGAAGACCTGGGATACTGGGAGAAACAAGGTCTAATCCTGTCTACTCTGTTTCAAATGGGGTTTTGGGGGGGGGTGGTTTACAAAGAAAGTTTTGGAGTTTACAAGATGGAAGTCCAGGCGCAAATTACACCACAAAACTGCAATCAAACTCACTGTTGAAATATTGATTCTAACTATCTCATTGAGTTTCTAGGGTGGTACATTTTTTAACCAGTTTGCCTACAATCGTTCATATACATGGTGTTTGATTCATGTGTGCTGTGTTTTAGGCTACCTGATCCAGCCCATGCTCTTCTTAACTTGACAACCCTTACCATGCCATGCGTATCTAAGACTGGGTATCTAAGAGCTGGACAATGACAAAGGATGACAGAAGAAGAATAGATGATTTTGAGTTGTGGTGCTGGAGTCTTGAACATAGATAGGCTGCCAAGAGAACCAACAGGTCTTCCTGAAAAGGATGAAACCAACCACCTCTTGGAGGCAAGGAATTTGAAACTTTGTCTCACAGACTTTGGCCATGTTGCCAGGAGGGGCCAGTCCTTAGAGAAGGACATCATGAAGAGGAAGATGGTGGATTAGATGGATTAACACAGTTTCTGTGGCAATGGGGGGCAGGTGTGTCAGAGATGTGGAGACTGGCTCAGGACAGGGCAGTGTTCAGAACTATTGTGTTTAGGGTCCCGATGAGACATAGTAAACTAGATGGCATGTAACAACAACACAACAATTGTGTTTTATACAACCATTCACATACATTGTGTTGTATATAATTAATTACTATTGACCTATGCCTTTTATTGCCCTATCTCTTCAAGTGTCCATTTCATCTAAAGCTATAAATATTAATGA
This sequence comes from Elephantulus edwardii, assembly GCF_000299155.1. Lineage (NCBI taxonomy): Eukaryota > Metazoa > Chordata > Mammalia > Macroscelidea > Macroscelididae > Elephantulus > Elephantulus edwardii. The sequence continues at coordinate 26,862,154 of NW_006399769.1, forward strand.
AAGAAAATGGCCCCATCTTTCTCCTACATAAGAGTTGGTGGGTTGAAAGACTGACCTTTCAGTTAACAATTTAACAGTTAATGTCCAATGTTTTAAACACTCTATGGAATGTTTCCTTCTTTTTAGACTAGGAAAGAATAGGATATCTGCTGATGGTAAGTGAAAGTGATTCCAAGTTGACAATATGGTTTTCCCGTGGTCCTATTAGGCCCCTCTTTGTTGTTTTCTCCTATCTAAACATCATCTGTCACCATCATCCAAGTCCATAAGACATTATTTAATATTTTTAAAAATACAATGCTAATCTGTATAAGGTCATACTTGTTTACTTTGAAATGCCTTTTTTTATACTGGCATGCTCTGTGATTGCATTAGTGTAGCAAAACCCTAGAGACTGTATATGGGGTTTGCTAAATGTTTAGCATCTGTTTCCCAAAACCTACTAGCAAAGGACTCAGGGGAGCTAATGAGGTGATCCAGGGTATTTTAGTCTAATGAACTCCCTCTTGGGAAATGTGGAATTTACCTGCCCCAGAAATATCTGACTGGACCAAATATAAAAACAAGCCATTAGAATTTCTCCTTGACATGGCCATAGTTTACAACCAGCCAGTATATGATGAAAGTTTATGCTCCTTTTCCACATAAGTTATTTTTTTCCAGCTGAAAATTGTTCCCAGCTGTTTGGACCCAGATGCGTTGGCAGCCCATGCTGTGAGGGCCATTTTACAGGTGATGAAGCCCTCAGACAATAAAGTTTACAGGACTTGTATACAGCTGGTCTCCAGTACAATGTTGGACTTCTAACACTGCCTCCAAAATAGAAAGAAAAGGGGGAAAAAACGCAGTGGTTTTCCAAAACTTCATTTAGGGCACAGTTAAAAGGAGGTTTCAGTGCTATATAATCAAAGAATTTTATGTAGACGAACAAAGCAAGAATTAGATCCTCCAGTTTCACCATCCCCTCTGGAGAATTCAGCCTGATTTCAGGGTGGTGTTAAGGGTTAAAGCACATGGCTGCTAACCAAGAGGTACAAGGTTTGATTCCAAGAGAGGCACTTTGTGCTCTGTTTTTGAAAGCCTTGAAATCACTATAAGATTGATCCAGTGGCTCATTACTTTTTAAAACAAAAGCTGAAAATAGCTTGTTTCTTAAACAGTAAAGAAATAATTGGAAATTGTCCTTGTGATTGGACTTCCCTGACAATTGTGTGGTATCTGAATGTATGTGTGGAACTGTCATCTGTCTTTCACCAGTACTAGTAACACAATGACACCCGCCGGGTTTAAATGAAAGATCACCTCAATCATGCAAATAAGAATCTTACGTGGCAACTATACACATGGACTTCACCTGATGGTACACATGGGAATCAGCTCAACTACATCTGTGGAAACTATTGCTGGAGAAGCTCAATATCAGCTGTGAAAACTAGGCCAGGTGCTGATTGCGGAACAGAGCACCAAGTACTCATATGCAAGTTCAAGCTAAAGCTAAAGAAATGAAATCAAATCCACAAGAACCAAAATTTGACCTTGGTTATTTTCATGACAAGATTCCAGGAAAAGAAATGCATAGTAAAGTTGACTGTGGACTTGAGGTGGGGGTGGGAGATTTTACAACAATGAATTTTTTTTTTCTTTTCAAAGAGAATAACGAACTGGGGGGAGGGGTGGGCAGGGAAGAAAATGTGCAACAAAGAATGAACAGGGAAAAAATTAATTGGAAAGAATATGCTGTAAAAAATATATGTATTGCATTAAAAGAAGTCATTAATCAAAGTAAAGAAGTGGGGGGGATCACCTAAGGAACACGTTTGAGGCCTTGAACACTAATGAATGCAGACCAGAGGAGCTTTGGGTGGATATCAAGAATATCATTCATGAAGAAAACAAGAGGTCATTGCAAAGACAGAGGAGAAAGAAAAGACTGAGATGGACGTCAGACGAAACTCTGAAAATTGCACTAGACTACCAAGAAGCCAAAGCAAAGGGAACAAATCAGGCAGTAAAGGAGCAGAAAATTTCAAAAATTTCAAAGGGCAGCTGGGGAAGACAAAGTATTATAATAAAATACAGTCCATCATGCAGCTGTTTGTAAACTGCAACACTGTCTCAGCTAAATGATGGATTAACTAAAGCAAGCCAGGATAACTGAGGTGATTACATGGCCAGATTTTTCACAGGACTGTCCACGGCAGCTTAACAAATAGAAAAGTCTTTGTTGTTGTTGTTGTTGTTGTTGTTGTTGTTGTTGTTGTTGTTGTTGTTATGTGGCAGGGAGTCGCTTGCGACTCATAGCGACCCTATATACAACAGCCCTAAACTGTGCCACAGGACAGAGCAAAGTCTTTAGGTTCAAAGAAAATCCTTCATAGCAACGGAACCAGACACTTGCAGGCTGAGTTTACCAATATTGCCATTCTCTGGGCGTCTGTAGTAACGCAGCGCATGTGCAGTACACGTAGTTTGCTCTTTAATTCGGTTGACTACAGGATGCTAGAAGACATCCAAGACAGGATGCTACAGAATGACTAAGGAGGATAGAAGGAGAATTGATGCCTTTGAGCTGTGGTGCTGGAGAAGAGTATTGAGAGTACCATGGACTGCTAGGAAAACAGATTCATCCTGGAAAGCGTTAAACCGTGTGGTTCCTTGGAGGCAAGGATTCTGAGGCCCCGTCTAACATACTTTGGACATGTTGTAAGGAGAGACAGGTCCTTGGAGAAGGACATCATGCTTGGTAGGGTGGAGGGACAGCGCAGGAGGGGAAGACCCTCTAATGAGGTGGGTTGATTCAGTGACTGGGGTACTCGGGATGGGTGGTGTCAGAGGCAATGCGATTGGCACAGGATAGAGCCGAGTTTAAAAGGGCTGTTGTACATAGGGTCGCTATGAGTCGCAAACGACTCGACTGTACATAACAACAACAACACAGGATGCTCAGCAATAACCTTTCTCTCCCTTTTGACCACTCCTTATAAGACATAAGGAGCTCTTTGAAGAAAGGGCTCTGGTGGCTCAGGATCGCTGCGAGGCGGAGTCCCCTGCAGTGGCTTGGGTTTGGGGTTCATGTTTGCTGCCCACCCACCATGTATTAGGCCTGCAGGTCCTGGAGGGTCCAGGGGGTCCGGGAAGCCTCCGGACCACACGGCAGCGAACCAGTGGGGAAAGTGAGAAATTATAGGTTAAGTGCACGTGCAATACGTGTAGGAAATGGAGGCGGAGTAGGTCGGGGAGAGCGCCTGTGGACTGCGCGTTCTCCAGTCTGTGGTTTTGTCACGTCCTGTCTAATGCATTCTACTCTTGATTGCACGTCTTCCTCACATGTTTTTCTTTTGCAGGGAACTCTGTTGGCAGTAATCCACTTGCAAAGATGAAAGCACATTAGACGAAAATAAGTTTTAAAATTAATCCTTAGATGAAAGCACATAAAATATTTGGTGGTGGAACAGCCTCCTCTAGGGAGGTGTCTCAGGCCGTACCAAAAACCAGCAAGCACAGGTCTGCTTAAGATGGTGGTGGTTCTGCAAATTGGCCGTGCCCACGGAGGGTGATTTCACACAGGCAGGTGCACAGGATGTGTTTTCTTACCATCTGTGAGGCGGCGTTTTTCTCGTATATGTAATGATTGTTCTTCTGAATGAACCTCACTTATTTTCAACCCTTGTCTTCCCTTGGGCATGGCCCGAAATGAAGCCTTAGCTGTGAATGTAGCTCCTTCACTAGAACTGTGTAAACTTACAAAGGATACTAGTTTTAGATTAGGGACATCAGGTATTTAAATGAGAAAGCAGTTAATACCACAAAGGGCTAATATTTTAAAAATGCAAACACATGAAATTGGAAAACTCATTCTGTCAAGGGTGGGATTATTCTGACAGATAAAAATCTAGTTTGAAAGTTCATCATTGGTCTTTGTAAACTCTCATTCAAATCACAGTTTTTTTTAAAAAAGCTCATCGTTGAAGAAAAACTCCTTCATTTTTGAGGTGATAATACACTCAAATTTATGTAGCCATTATAAAAATGGAAGTAATCTTCTTACTAAATTAAGAACCTGTGAGCAAAAGAAGGCAAGGACTGGGTTGTAGAAGGTTAATATTTTCATCCAACCAACCTATGGTGTCCTTCCAATAAAGATAGGAGTTGTAGTTGTCAAAGGTCTTGTTTTCTCTCTCTCTCTCTCTCTCTCTCTCTCTCTCTCTCTCTCTCTCTCTCTCTCTCTCTC
>NW_006399769.1:26866484-26870896 GCF_000299155.1 Elephantulus edwardii
CTCTCCCTCCCACACACACACACCCTGTCACACAGTAGCTACATGACAAAATTATGTGCCAAAGCTGCTTATACTGAAAAAAAAAAACCCAACAACTCCACCTTAGAACAGCAGTGGGTATGATTCCTCTTGCTGCCTGTCATCAATTACCTGATCCTGTGGGGAGCTCTGGCCACCTTATGTATAAGGAACTGCATTGTTAACTCAAAGGCAGGTGGTTTGAATTCACCAGCTGCTCTGAGGAAGATAGATGAGCAATCTCCTCCCATTCGATTTATAGCCTCTGAAAATCCACTGGAGGATCAATCATGAGTTGATACTGACTCGATGACTATGAGTGAGTGAGTGAGAAGAATGTCAAGTGGAAATGAAGCACTAAACTGAGTGTGTGACTGCTGGCCCCGTGCAACTATGCTTTGGAAATTGATCCTGAAATCTATCATGCAAACACAAAGAAGGCATAGCGAGGCTCAAATGAAGCATAAGATTTAATTCTGTAAATTTATCATTGTGCCCTGGACTGTTTCAACCTGGAAGAAGAATATGTTGCTGGGACTCCTATTTTTATTTGAGTAAATTTAGATTCTGTTACCAGAATAGAATGTAATTGAGAAGGCCTACAATTTTGAATCATCTAAATTTAATAAAACATTTTTTAAAAAAATCACAAATAGAGACATTTATTTGACAAGTTGTATTATAAAACCATTTGTCAAAGTTTTTCTGAATAGGGGACAAAAGCATCTGACAAAATGCAAAGGTTTAATTATACATTTCAAGTAAAAAAGCATAAAAATTTACAATTTCTTTTACTTAGCAGAATTTCTCAGTTTATAGATTTTTCTCAACACTCATGCTTGGGAGGGTGGAGGAACAGCGCAGGAGAGGAAGATCCTCGATGAGATGGATTGATTCAGTGACTGGGGTAATGGGGGGTAGGTGTGTTAGAGACAGTAAGGTTGGCTCAGGATAGAGCAGGGTTTAGGGCTGTTGTACATAGATAGGGTTGCTATGAATCGCAAGCGACTTAACGGCACATAACAAGAAAAGCATAGAAAGAAAATTTTCTCAACTAAATACATTATGGTCCAAAGAGAACAATTGACATACTAGCAATTTCAAACAGAGTAAGCCTAAGTGCAGGCAATTTAATGAAAAACAAAACCAATTGAAAACCATCATTTGTAGAAGCATCATGTGGTGGATTTGGCCAACAAAGGGTAAAGTGCATCACTGTAAAGCAAGAATAATTATTTTGTGTAAAATATATTAACATCCAGATACTCAACATCAAAACAGTTTTCCATTTTCTTTAACATACATAGATATATTAATTTATTTCTTCAAAGGAATTTTGTTTTAAAATGTTGTTTTGATAAAGCTATTTTAATAGTCCACCAAAATAACGTGTTGGTCAATAAGTAAATCTTTCAGAAGTTATTTTAAATTATTTTTATTTTTTCTTTAACTGCTGAGAAGTATTTTAGCTTGGATGATCCATATTACTGTTACCCTATGAATTGTTGTTGTTGTTGTTATGTGCCGTCGAGTCATCTGCGACTCATAGCGACCCTATGTACAACAGCCCTAAACCCTGCCCTATCCTGTGCCATTCTCACTGACTCTGACACACATACCCCCATTACCCAGTCACTGAATCGATCCATCTCATCGAGGGTTTTTCTCTTCTGTCTCCCAAGCATGACATCCCTCTCCAAGGACCGGTCCATCCTTACAACATGTCCAATGTATGTCAGATGAAGCTTAGAATCCTTGCCTCCAAGGAGCAGCCTGGCTTCACCCTTTTCAGGACAAACTTGGCTATTTTCTTAGCAGTCCATGATATATTCAATACTCTTATCCAACACCACAGCTCAAAGGTATTAATTCTCATTCTATCCTCCCTAGCCATTGTCTAGCTCTCTGATGCATAGCAAGTAATTGCAAAGACCATGGCATATATCAGGTGCAACTTAGTCTCCAGACTGAAATTGTTGCTTTTCAGTACTTTAAAGAGATCTCTAACCACAGACTTTCCCATCACAATACATTTTTTTAATTTCCTAGCTGCTGATGCCAAGAGTGTTGACTGTGGAGCCAAGCAAACTATGAACAATCTCAATCTTTCCCTATGACTTACAATAATTAAAAGCTACCATTTACTATGGAACTGGTCCTGACACATGATGGCCTATGTGTATGAGTGGGGCTGTGCTTCCTAGGATTCTCAATGGCTCATATTTCAGAAATAGATTGCTGGGCCATCCCTCTGAGGCACCTGTGGATAACTTGAACTTCCAAATGTCCAACCTTCTCATTAGAAATCAAAGTTGTTAAATATTTGCCCAACGCAGGAAGGACAATAACAATTATAAAACAAATCCACTAACTTCAGCCCCAACTCATGGTGACAGTCTATCAGGTCTTCAAGGCTGGAAATCATAACAGGAACTTTGTATCTCATCTTTTCTCCCACAGAGCAGCTGGATAGATTTGAACAGCCAACCTTTAGGTAAACAACATAACTCTACCACCAGGCTTCTTAATAATAGTAATCACACCAAACTCACTGCTCTTGACGCAGTTCTGACTTCATAGCTATAACCACCCTCCATCTGGCTTCCAAGGTTTTAAATCATAATGAGAGGAGACTGTCCATCTTTGCCCCTCAGAGGGGCTGGTGAATGTGAACCATCAGAGACCCTTGGTCTTTTGGTTTGCAGCCCAACATTCCATGGACTTCTCCAGAAAAACATCAGTAACAATAACAGTGGCCATTTAGTAAATACTTGGGGTGAATTCAACACTTTGCAGGTGTTAATTCAGGTATCCATGAATCACCAAAAGAACAAACAGATAATGTCTTGGGGAAAGTACAGCCAGAGTGCTCCTTAGGAGCAAGGATGATGCCAAACTTCATCTTACATTCTTTGGGCATGTTACCAAAAGAGTCTATGCCTTGGAACGGGACATGATGCTTGGATAAGTGAAAGAGAGGCAGATGCTCAATGAGATGAATTGACACAGTGACTGACTCACTGGAGTCGATGTCTCAGAGATTATGAGGATGGTGCAGGATAGGACAGGGTTCAGATCTGCTGTTCATAGGATCTCTGTGAGTCATACTCAACTCGATGGCACCCAACCATCAACCAAAATCAGTTGAGCCCAGAAGTGAATCAGTCACTTCTCTAAGGACACACAGCTCAAAAGAATCTGAACCTTTCAGAGCTCCCAGACCAGCACTTCTCAACCCTCTCCCAGATGAGCACACCATGTGTTCTGGCCTGAAAAGGAAGCTGTCTGGTGACGCTCCAAGAACAGCTTCAGATCTCCACTGCTCCAACTGGGACTGAATCTATAATGCCTGTCACTGGTGGCTCATCTCTTCACTTTCAAGCACTGTCCATAACGAGTAAACAGAAATATCCACAGAGCCTCCAACATTTATTAATCCTAGCAAGGAGTCCCCAGTGAGTAGTTTCAATCCACCCTTGCTATCTGGGAGAAAGATGAGTGTTCTCCTCCCGTAAAGATTTACAGCCCAAGAAACCTGGTGAAGGGTCTCTATGAGTTGAAATGGGCTTGAATTGGGGTATAAATCTTTGCAAGGAAAATCAGACTGTCTTTGACCCCAGACTTTCCCTCTGCTGGTGACAAGGGGTTGACATGTGCCACGTAAAGCCCCTGGAGTTGTCCTGCAACTGTAGGGCTGACCTCTAGGAGAGCTGTGTCTTCGACCACCCATTGAGAACTAGAATTGATACAGACTTCCTCCTTCTATATTGGGCAGCTCCTGCTGAGTATAAACCCTGGTCCCTTTGCAGAGAGGGTGGGGAGGAGTTTGGCCCTTCCCTGTTGTAAAGAGTGTGAGGGCTCACATCCCGTGATGGAGATGGTGGGATCTTATAAGCCAATCTCTGCTTTGCACTCTCGCCTAACACATCCAGCTTGAATGTTAAAGAAAGAAAATGTTTATTGAGTTTTCTAGAGGGGAAAAAAAACCCAAAACACCAAACCCAAAACCTCCTTAATTAATTTGATTTCTGAATTTTTTTCTTATTTTATTTTTATTGTAATTTACATGAAAGTTTACAAAGTAATGTGCTTATCCATCTAATTATTCCTACACATTTTGTTTGGTTAGGATTTTTAAACTTTTCTTTTTTTGAAAAAAACCTCTTGAAAAAATCCCCATGGTAGTTCCCCCCAACCCCCCTTTACCTTCCCTCTTTGGCCATTTATACACATATTACTATTTACCCTTCTATTTTTACAATAATAAACTTGTGCAGTGTTTGTCCTTATGAGACTGAGTTAGTTCACTTAGTATAGTGCTCTTCTAGCCTCTGCCATGTTAATGTCATATATTTAAAAATTGTTACTCCTGGCGAGCTCTGGTGGCCCATTGG
>NW_006399769.1:26876326-26877509 GCF_000299155.1 Elephantulus edwardii
ATTTTGCCATTCTTACTGGGGTGAGATGACATCTCATAGTTATTTTGATTTACATATCTCTTAGAGTTACGGATTTTGAACAGTTCCTCAAGTGTTTGTTTGCCATCTGAAAGTCTTCTTTGGTGAAGTGTCTTTTCATATTCTGTAATCATTTTGTGACTGGGTTGTTTACCTTTATCTTGTGGTGATCAAGTATTCTATAAATTCTAGACATAAGTCCCTTATTAGACATATCATTACCAATTTTTTTTTCTCAACTGTGGCTTTCCTCTTTACCCTGTTGGAGAAGTTTTTGGATGTGCATAGGGATTTGATTCTTAGAAGGTCCCATTCATCTATTTTATTATCCTCTCCTGGTTGTAGATTTTTCAGGATGTTTGGAAGACTGTTCAGGTTGTGGATTAGGGCTTCTAAAGTTCTTGCAAGCTTTTCTCTGATGAAGTTTATAGTCCTTGGTTTTAGTCCTAGGTCATTGATCCACTTTGAGTTGGTTTTTGTGTATTGTATGAGGTATGGTTCTTGTTTGAGCTTTAGCAGATAGTTTTCCAATTTTGCCGACACCATTTGTTTAAAAGGCTGTCGTTTCCCCACTTAACTGATTTCATCTCTGTCAAATATCACTTGGCCACCGGTAGATAGGCTGATTTCTGTATTCTCAGTTCTGTTCCTTTGATCTATGTGTCTGTCATTGTACCAGTTACCACACTGTCTTGACCACCACAGCAGTGTAGTAGGATTTGAAATCAGGGAGTGAGATGCCTACTATCTTGTTTCTTTATTTTAAGGACTGCTTTGCTTATTCGGGGTCTCTTTCCTTTCCAGATGAAATTTAAAATTGGAGATTGCCTTTTCCATCTTGATGAAGAATGGAATTGGTATTTGTATTGATATTACATTGAACTTGCAGATTGCCTTTGGTAGTATTGTTATTTTCACAATATTGAGTCTTCCTATCCAAGAGCAAGGTGTATTCTTCCATTTCTTCAGGTCTCTTTTTGTTTCTTTTGGTAATGTTTTATAATTTTCTTTGAATAGGTCTTTTGACTTTCTAGATAGATTACTCCCAAGTATTTAATCTTGTGATTATCTATTGTGAAGGGTATTGTTTTTCTTAGCTCTAGTTCTGTATTCTCTTTGTCATTGTAGAGAAATCCAATTGATTTTTGGGTTTGTTTGTTTGTTT
>NW_006399769.1:26879099-26880438 GCF_000299155.1 Elephantulus edwardii
AATAGTTTATGTAAAATTGGTGAGAGTTCTTTGTATGTTTGATAAAATTCACTTGTAAAACCATCTGGTCCAGGGCATTTTTTGGTTAGGAGTTGTTTTATGATCTTTTAAATTTCTTCTTTTGTAATGGGTTTGTTTAGGTATTCAATTTTGGTCTGTGTCAGTGTAGGTAGATTGTGAGTTTCTAAGTATTTGTCCATTTCCTCTAGGTTTTCATATTTATCTAAATATAGTTTTTAGTAATATTCCATTGTTAACCTTTTTATTTTAGTTGATTCTGTTGTGACATTGACGTTTCAGCTCATTCAGATTATTTGTCTTTTGTTAGTTTTGCTAGTTTTGTTAGTTTTGCTAGTGGTTTGTCAATTTTATTGACCTTTTCTAAGAACCAACTTCTGGCTTTGTTAATGGTTTCAAATGTTTTTCTGTTTCCTATTTCATTTCTTTCTGCCCTAATTTTTATAATTTCAGTTTTTTTAGAGAATGTCAGGAGTTTTTTTAGATTCGTTTGAGATGTTGGGTTAGAGAGTCAATTATAATTTTTTTTCCTTGCTTTTCATATGTTTGCTTATTGCTATAAATTGATCTCTAATCATACTTCTTTGGCTCTTTCCAAAAGGTTTTGATAAGTTGTGTTTTCATTGTCATTTGTTTCAAGAAATTTTTTAATTTAATTTTTTTTCTTCTATAACCCACTCATGTTCAAGTAAGGTGTTGTTCAGCTTCCAAATGTATGGGTTTTTCTCCTTTATCCTCTTATAATTAATATCTAATTTGCAGCATTGTGGTCTGGGAAGATGCTTTCTATTATATCTATATTTTTTTAATTTATTGATGCTTGCTTTGTGACTTAAAATGTGGTCTGTTTTGGAGAATGTTCCATGAACATTGGAGAAGAAGGTATATGTTTGTTTTTAGTCTTTCTTTATCTTCACTTTTTAGGTGTGTCTCTTATAGACAGCATATTGATGGATTTTGGTTTTTTTATCCCATCTGCTACTCTTTTTCTCTTCAGTGGTGCATTTAAATCATTCATATTCAGTGTGATTATTGAGAGGCAAGGTTTTATTGCTATCATTTTGTTGAGTTCTTTTTGGTATTGTTGTTAGTTACTTTGATTACATCCTGCTTTCTGTGGCACCTCTGTAAGGAGGATGTATCTCAATGTTTCCTGCAATGCTGGTCTTGTTTTTACAAATTCTCTTGTTGTTGTTGTTGTTATGTGCCGTCGAGTCGCTAAGAATATCTTGATCTCTCCGTATTTGATGGACAGTTTTGCTGAGTATAGTATTCTTAGTTGTGTTCTTTGAGTGTTTGATATGTATCATTCCACTGTCTT
>NW_006399769.1:26885645-26895890 GCF_000299155.1 Elephantulus edwardii
GCCTTCTATGAGTTGGATTGATTCAGTGACTGGGGTAATCGGCATGGGTGTATCAGAGACAGTGCGATTGGCACAGGACAGAGCAGAATTTAGGGCTGTTGTACATAGGGTCGCTATGAGTCACAAGCCACTCGATGGCACATAACAACAACAACATTATGTTGAGGTATAATCCACACTGAAGGCTGTTATAGTCTTTCACTCATGGTATTACATTTGTCATGAAATGGAAATGTCCCATAAAGTTTTCTTGGCTGTAATATTATAGAAGCAAATCCCAGGCTTTTCTGCCACAGTACCGATGTGCGAGTTCAAACCCCCTATCTTTGGGTTAGTGGTCAAGCACAAACCTTTTGCACCATCCAGGAACTTCAAGGCAGAGAGATGCAGAGTGAACTCTTTACAGACAGAGATCCAGTGTGTCTTCTTTGGTGCCCTCCAGGGTCTCAGTTCAGAGTCCAGTCAAGCCAGCTTCCATCTGATGGTAAACAAATACAATTACTTTATAATAGTTCTGATAGCAAGTTGTCCTTGCCAGGCTGAGAAGGGATCTCTTGAAAAGTCATCAAAAGCTTGTCTCCTCAACTCACTTCAAGGCAGTAGTTAAATAGGACAAGATTGGACGAGATGGGACACTTTCATGGGACTGATAAGGGGAATTTTTAGAAAATTCCCTTCCACAGCTATAAAGAAAGTAGGATTTGTTGCTTTTTTTTTCCTCTCTCTCCCACATTAGCTTTTCCTAAAGATGTTAACAGATCCCTCTTGATGCCTTAAAACAGGAAAGGAAACCACTTTTCTGGAGTTATCAAGCCCGTCATACAAGCCTGGGGCTTAATGTGGCTAACATGTGGAAAGAATGAAAAACTTAAGATTAATTGTCTCCCCTTTGAAGTCCCCTTTCTTGCAGCATAATAATGACAGTGTTCTACAGTGGGTGCAGGGAGTACTGCCCAGGCTCCACTCTGTCCCAAGCACCTAGTCCCCCAGCCTCTGGAGGCAGTAGCTATAAAGGCTCAGTCTGAGGCTGGCACCCTCACCTGTAGGGAGCCAGCTCCCAGGTTACAACCTCCACCCAGTGAGCAGCCCAAACACAGTGACTGGTGAGTTCAGTGTCCTCTATGTAGAGATGCTGCCGGAGTTAGATGGGAAGGGCCTGACATGGCTTTGTTGCTCTATCCATAACTCCCCATGTATATTTTAGGAGAAAGAGAATGCTTCTCTTTCACAACTGTTTCCCAGTGTGGAGCTTTAGGGCAGAAAACTTTTGAGTGCAGGGGCCTTCCAGCAGGCCTATTTCCATTGGTCTCTTATCAACCTTCAGAGCTCTGCACCTCCCCTTCCTCTTCCCTTTGGCTGACTCGGCTTCCTCATTAGACTCCAAATCCACGGCAGACCCCTGAACAAAGTGACCAAGTGTTGTTTCCCCTCACCCCAGGTGTGGTCCAGAGGCAGCTGTCTGCACACCAGCCTGACACCTCCTTCCTACATGAATTAGTCTGTCACATGCGATCATGACATTTAAGTTTTTGGAAGATGACATATAGGGAAGTAACGGCAGGGATAGAAGTGGATGAGTGGAATGAATTGGGAGCTGTTGTTATGTGTTGTTAAGTCACCACAACTCCTAGTGACCCAATGCACAATAGCTGTGAACCCTACCCAATCCTGAGCCAATCTCAGTGTCTCTGACACATGTATTCCCATTACCCCAGTTACCATGTCCGTCCAGCTCATCTAGAGTCTTCCTCTCCTGCACTATCCCTCAACCTTTCCACTCATGGTGTCTTTCTCCAAGCTCCCTCCTGGAAATATGCCCAAGGTCTGTGAAACAGAGCTTCAAAATCTTTACCTCCAAGGAGCAACTTGGTTTTATCCTCTGCAGTAAAGACTTGTTTATTCTCTTGGTGGTCCATGTTATGCTCAATGCTGTTCTCTAGCACCACATCTCAAAGGCATCCATTCTTCTGTCTCTTTAGTCATTGTCCAGGTCTCTGATCCATAGCAAAATAAATAAACAAACAAACAAACAAACAAACAAACAAACAAATAAATAAATAAAGAAAAATGTAATGGCCATGGCCTGAATTAAGTGCACCTTATTCTCTAGACTGACATCATTACTCTTCAGCACTCTGGAGAGGTCACTGACAGGAGATTTTCCCAATGCAATTCATCTTTTGATTTCCTGACTACTGGTGCGGAGAGTGTTGATTGTGGAACCGAGCAAGCTGTAATTGTTAACAATCTCAATCTCTTCTCCATCCATCATGGTGCTGCCAATTGGCCCAGTGGTGAGAACTGGGAGTAGAATGCTCAAATCTTTAGATGGATAAGAATGTGTGAAGTAGGGAACACGTGATTCTGATCAAAATTGTGGGCACCTCACAATTGCCATCTTGTTCACTTACCCTTCAGCTTTCTGAGTACAGAATAAGACCAGGTGAGAGAGATGAGAGGAACAAGCTTCCTGGGCAACAGCAAAGGTTGGCAGAGGAAAAGGAAGAATGAAAAAGAGACAGTAGGGAGCATCTCAAACCTCAGCTGCCCAAGTTTCCCTCGAGGCCACCCCACAGCCTGGGCAGCAGCAATGAGGAAACCCTTTGTTCAGTCAACAAATAAACCAAGATCCAAGTTTGAAGCCAGTGTTGTCACAAGTCACTGACACAGGGCAGTTATCTCTCATCTAACTGCCTGAGAAAATTGGTTAAATATCAGCTATAAATACCAAGACTCTGGAGCGTAGTGTCATGGATGGGCCACCTTTTAAGGTACCTCAGCGCTATTCCTCCAGAAAGTCTTCCATGACTGACCTCTGACCTCCATAGTCCCTGCAGGTGCTTTTACAGCATTAGTCACTCTGAACTGTTACCATTTATCCTGGAATCTGATTTTCCCATTAGACACAAGCTCTCCAGGAGAGAGACCTGATTCATCCTTCTCTCCTTTAGTGCTCCCACAGGGCTAAACACATTATTTTATACCAGAGGGGTAAAGAGAAAAAAATTCATGGTGTCAAAAAGTTAGCAATGATAGACACGACTTCAGAGAAGGTGTTGGCCTGTCAACAGCCACCACAAAGGTGTAAAACATGCCAAGATGGTACCAAAACCCCCTGGCACAACAGCTATGTGTACAACAGGAAACCTATGGTTTCCATAACAAGGTGCCACAAACTGAGTAGTTAAGAAGAACAGAAATCCGTTCTCTCATCGTTCCAGGAGAGAGAAGACCAAATTCAAGGCACCTGCAAAGCCTCATGGTGTCCAGAGGCTCCAGTGGGAGGGCCCCTCCTAGTCTCTTCTGAAAGTCTCAAGGGTTCTGGGGATTTTGGCTGCTTAACGCCAGTCAGTTTCTGTCTTCACATGAGCATCTTCCCTCTATCTCTCTGTGTCTCTTTAATTAAGGGCTCCTGTCACACTGTACTGTTTTTACGTGCTTTTGAGTAGACCATGATTCATAGCAACCCTGTGAACAAGACACTGAGATCTTGCCCTATCCTGTACCATCCCCACATTGTATCAGGGCTCACCCTATTCTGGTATGACCTAATCATAACTAATTACATCTTTCATATTCACAGGTACTGAGGCTGACACTTGCATATATTTTTCTGGGCCATAAATGAACACCAAACATCCTCTTCTTTGACAGTCTAATGCTAATAAGTCAGCTCAGCCATTCAGTGAATATTTTAACACACTGCCTTGCCAGGGGCAGACACTGGCTCAGGTGTTAGTGACACAAAGCCAGAAAAAAGGCCTGACAAGGGGGTTTGGGAGGAGGATAGGGAGAGAGTGAATAGATAATGAACACTGTATTGGAACAGATAAAGGAAAGAACTGCTTAAAAGGAATATATGATTATGTATTATATGTGAGACAATGGTCCAGAATAGGAGGGACACTGCAAAGAGGACTGAGGAAGGACGGGAGGAAGGAGAAAATTGTGTAACAATGAATGAATTAAAAAAAAAAATAGAAAAGATTTTTGTCATCACAGGAGTCCAGAACAAAGGCTGCATAGTTGAGTGGACCTGGGGGAGGGATTGTAAAACAATGAAAGAATTTTTCTTTTACTTTTCCAAGAGGGTAGTGTTCTAGGGGGGGAGGGTTAGGAGGGGAGAAAAGTACAACAATGAATGAATGGAAATCCAAATCTCTGTAAATTTTCATTGAAATTAATAATAAATTTAAAAAAGAACAACAAAAAAAATAAAGTGAACTGGGAAAGGTAGGAAAATGTGTAACAATGGATGAATTAAAACACAACTTTTCTGTAAACTTTCATTAAAATAAAAATATTTATTATTAAAAAATTTGAAAAAAAATGGTCATTATCCTCAAGAAGTTGAAGATTTATTAGGAGATAAATCCACAATCAAATACAACTCTACAAGCTTCTCAAGCGTCTTTTGTTGAAGGGTCTCAGGACTCCTTTACACTCTTAAAAAGTATTGAAATCCAAAAGCCTTTTCCTTATAATGAATCAGTATTTACTATAGTTGAAATTAATATGTTGTTACTGTTGTGCACCAATGAGTTGGGACCTATCCATAGCTGCCCTTCTGGTGAGTTTACAGAGGCAGTTAACCTCATGGGAGGAGCTTGACTATACTTCTCCTGTGGAGCAGCTGGTGGATTTGAACTATGTTTCTTTGGGATTGCAATGCAGCTTTTTATCACTAGGTCACCAGAGCTCCCTAGAAAGTAATGTGTGTGTGTGTGTGTGTGTGTGTGTGCGTGTGTGTGTGTGTGTAGTCATTTTATATAATAATAAACTCAACTGGCCAACACAAACAACATCTTTTTATTAAAAATGACTATGTTTGACAAAGCAAAATGTGTTTAGTAAGAGCAATGATATTGTTTTAAATTCTTAAAAATGTGTTTAACATCTGGCTCAGCAGAAGGGAGGCAGGGCCTTCTGCAGTCACTCTGTTGTGATGTGCTGTTTGGTTGAAGGGTAAGAAGAAAGTCTGGCCTTATACCAGTACCTAGTTAGAAAAGCCTGTTTTAATAACTTTTTCAGATAATTACAGACATTTGCTACTTAGTGATAATTTCTTAAAGTTGGTTGCAATGTAGACTCTGAAGCTCAAAGTACTATACTACCTTTGTTATATTAGAATTCATTGGTCTGTTCTGCACTTTGAATAGTTTCTATGCCTGTCCATGACTTTGTGACAACATTTGGAAAATATTGGTTAATTGAGGTATGCGGCTCTTCAAGTGTCAGTGTGTTTCATTATGCTATACCAGGAAATCATTCAGGGTGGCATATAATATTTCCCAAAATCTGGCCTCCCACAAATACCAATTTTTAATTGCAAGTTTGAGGGTCATTTTTGGCAGCGAGTACTGTCGACTGTTTTCACTCCTTTTCAAGACAATGCCTACAAGATACTCAAGTCTGAGTAACTATAGTTTGTCTTTCTTCAAGTAAAAGTGGTGTTCAATGCAGCAATGGTGGTGGTGGTGGTGGTGGTGGTGGTGATGGTGAAACAGAGCTAGAGGCCTGGGGGTTTAGTACATAATGTATCAGGCTGATAATCAAAAAATCAGAAGTTCAAATCCATTAGCCTCTCTATGAAAAAAAGATGGGATAGTGTCCTTCCATAAAGATTCAGCCTCCAAAGTCTGATGGAGGGTGACTATGTCAGAAGAAAATTGATGGCAGTGGCTATTTTTATTTTGTTTTAATTTTTCAATTAGCTTTTACAACAGTCGTGCAACTGCTTTACCTTTGAAGCAACCATCATGCCTGTGCACAGAGGGGCTTTGTGCATACTGCCCCTCTTATCACACAGAATATTTAAAGAGGTGTGTGCTCAAGGTCAAGACTGATACTCTTACTATCTCACCAAAGTCATTTTCACAGCAGTCACTTTTTAAGAAAAAACAAACCAGTGATTAGCATTAAGATTTACAGGCTTAGACTCAACTCAATGGAATCAACTGGATAGCAGTGGATTTTACCTATATATTTGATTTGGGGTTTTGTTTTAAGTTTTATACTGATTTATTTACAAAGTTCGAATACATTGTTTTTCACAAAATAGCCTTCCCATTTCCTTCACCCCACCTACCTATGGAATTGTGCAACCCTAAGATTAGCACCCTACCCCCTCTGTTTTTTTTTAGTGCATCACATGTTTGGAAGCTACCGCGAGGTAAGAGGTTTGGATCCATCAGCCACATGGAGACAAAAGATGAAGCAGTGCCTCCCTGTGAGGATGTACAGTCTTAGAAACCCAGGGGAAGGCTGCCATGAATTGGAACTGACTCAATGATGGTGAGTGTCTGGGTTTAGTTCTACTACTTGGTATAACTACCTTGAACCATGCTAAAGCAGCTGCAGCTTCACTCACTGTGTCTGTGCCCAGTGCAAGTGTTACCACAATGGTGAAGGTCCATACACCTGAGGAGGATGCCTAGGGGTTTGGAGACCACACTTTGACCGCGGCTGTGGCGCAAGGATGGAGGCAGGGATGTGGGTGGCACTTCACCCCCAGCACTCTGGCATCTTTGGGCTGAGGCGTGAAAAGGAACAGGAGACTCTCATGAGGATTAAAAGGGAGGTGCTTGGCCAGGCAGCAAGGCCAGCATGTGCAAAGGCTCGGGGGCATTTCAGACTGGTCCTCACAGAGAGCATCCGGAAACCCTGTGTTCATAGTGTCGGCAGTTCAGTGGTTGCAACAGGCCAGTCTTTACAGTGATGGTCCAAGAATAAAAGTGTTCTCGTTACCATTCAGGGAGCTCTGATAGTGTGGTCTGTAGGGAGTTATGCTCTTACCCAAAGGTTGTGCATCTTCAACTGCTCAAAAGCTAGGAGAAAAATGGACTATCTCCTCCTGTTGTAGTTTGTCAACTCAGAAACCCAACAGAGAGTCGCTCTGAGACAATGGCAATGAGTGTAGGTTCTTAAGGGCGATCGTGTAATATCTACCCGGCACAAGAAGCTGTGGTGGTGTAGTCCACTGCTAGCTCACAGGCTGCGCCTTCTGGTGGTTTGAATCATCCAGTGGTTAAAAGGGAGAAAAAACAAGCGGTCTCCTCCAGTGCTGTTTAGAGACTCAGAAACTCAATGGAAGGTCAGCTGTGAGTGAGAATTGATGTAATGGAAATGAGAGAGAGATATACCTGGTATGGTAATAAGCACTCATTCAACTTTGGAAATGACAATCTGGGCCAGTAGACACTATTATAGATGAGGACTCGAAGACAAGAAGCAGAGATGTTAAACACCTTGCACCAAGTCCCACAATCTTGGATTTACAATCAACACCCTTAATACCAGCAGTCAGGAAATCAGGAGACATACTGCATGGGGAAAGTCTGCAGTCAGGGACTGCTCCAAATTATTGAAGAGGAATGATGTCAATTTGAAGACTAAAGTGTCAAGGTCTCTCTGTTCACTTGTGATGCATCTGAGAGCTGGACAATTAATGAGGATGACAGAAGAAGAATTGACGCCTTTGAGCTGTGGTGTTGGAGAAGAGCACGGAACATTCCATGGAAGGGCCAAGAGAATGAACAGGTATGTCTTAGAGGACATGCAGCCAGTGTCCCCTGGATAAAAAGATGACAAAACTTCATCTCACATGCTTTGGACACGTTGTTAGGAGAGGCTATTCCTCGGAAAGGGACAGCATGCTTAGAAAGGTGGAGGGTCGGCAAAAGAGAGGAAGATCTTCAACCAGGTAGACTGACACAATGACTGTGGCAATGGGCTCACGTGTATCAGAGATGGTGAGGCTGGCACAGGATAGGACAGGGTTCAGATCTGTTGTTCACAGGGTCATTATGGGTCATACATGACTTCACAGCACCTAACAACAACACGAAAAATAGACCTTTCTTCCAATAGAGGAAGTTGTCCATGGCCACTCTAGATCACGTAGCTGGCACTGGGACCAGTCCTTTCAGGGACGTATGCCAGTCTACACTGGGCGTCTCTGCAACCATGAAGGGACAGACAGTGGAGACAACAGAGTGATGGGAATGAACGCTTACAGTTCCACCATGCCCCACAGCGTCAACAGGGCTTTTGGACAATGCTGATCCAAGCCCATTGTTGAGGAAAGAACATGAAGTTCAAAACCAAGCGAAACGATTAAGCTTGCTGAAGTCACAATCAAGTTTGCTGAGGTAAAATGTTTTACTCTTTGACTGTATGCACTGAGTTTGTACAATTCATTAAATAACAAACTTCTAAATAGCAAAATTTTTGTAACTGTAATAATAATTCATTAAACATTTGGGGCTTTTTTATTAACTTTTGCATTTTCATTGCATAGTTAGTATAAAAAATTTTTAACGTGAAGTGGGAAGAGGGCTCTGGTAGCCTAATCGTAAGAAACTGCACCGCAATCTAGAAGGCACGCAGTTCAAATCCACCAGTTGCTCTGAGGGAGAAAGATGGGCCATCTCCTCCAGTGTGATTTATTGTCTCTGAAAACCCACTGGAGAGTCAGCTGTGGGTTGGTTCTAAAGTGAAGTGGGGTAAAAATGACCCAGAAGCAGTGCTGCTTAGCCAGAGTGGGGCACAGACCTCTGAGAAGTGAGGGCCGCAAGCCCAGCTCCTCAGGCCTAACTGAGGCCTGGGCAGAGGGGGCACCTTATCTCACTGGCTAATAAACATTTGTTCACGTTCTGCTCATTAGCATCATAAAGCAGAAGGAGGGTCCTAGCACCCCCGTGGCCTGTGCCAATTAGGCATCCTGAGTGGACTGAGAATGCCCCAGCCTTGGCCACTGTAGGGCTGGGTGGGGACCCAGCAGGGACCCCGGTGGGGCAGGCAGAGGTGTTGAGCTGAAAGGTGTCTGCAGCTGTTCTGTTTCTGCTGGCTTTGCTGGGTTTTATAAGTTATAGGTGGTTTCTAGAGCTTTTTAAACCCATGCTCCCTTCTTTGATACATGTAAATAGCTCACACCCTCCTTCAATGTTATTTGAAATTTCAAAATTAATTAAATATTGTGACAAAAAACCCAGCCATGGCACCGGACAAAGTGCTGCTTTGTTTCCCAGCTGCCAGCGCCACCCCCACCGGACCCCAGGGTGTTCGCCTGTCCTCCACCCCTCACCCCCTTGAGAAGCTTCGGTTTATAAATTACAAGCCTTTTCATTTCCTCCAACGTTTTTGATGAGAGATCTGGGGACGTGGCCACCAGGTGGACGCCACACTTGGCATTTACGAGCCGGGAGTCTGACTTCCCAGAGGGCTGAGGGGCTAAGAAGCAGGCCTACCTTCTGCCTTTCTAATGAAAACCACAACTCCTTACTTACTAAATAACTATCATTTCATGCTGATAGCCAATATTTATGAGTGCTTCCCGTGTGCCACACACGATGTGACACGCTCCACACACCAGACACATGTGTGTTCCGTCTTGAGTCTATGACTCTGATGTTAGGGTGTGGTGTCTCTGCTCTGGGGCAGACGACACTGAGACTCAGAGCCCTGCCTTGAGCTGGCCAAGGTCCCACCACCAGGAAGACCAGGATTTGAAATATCGCTCCCAGGGGGCCTGGCCCTGGAGTGCAGTAACCAACAGACTATGTAACTATCAGACGTGTTGTTGTCGTGTACCATCGAGTCAGAAACAACCCATAGCTGATCCTTCAGCAGGTTTTCAGAGGTAGTAAATCATACCTGCAGAGCAGCTGGTGCATTAGAACCCCTTACCTTTGGGTTGGCAGTGCAATTCCTTCAGAGCAGCTGGTGGATTAGAACCCCTTACCTTTGGGTTGGCAGTACAATTCCTTATCACTTACTTGCTTTGCACCATAGATTTGAACAATGACCAAAAATGATAGAAGAAAAACTGATGCCTTTGAGTTGTGGCACTGGAGAAGAATATTGAACATACCAGGGCTGTCAAGAGAGCAAACAGGCCTGACCTGGAGAGGGTGAAACCAGACTATTCCTTGGAGGCAAGGATTGTGAAACTCCATCTACATGCCTTGGGCATGTTGTCAGGAGGGACCTGTCCTTGGAGAAGGACATCAGGGTTGAGGGATATCACAAGAGAGAACAGCCCCAGATGAGATGGGTTGACACAGTAACTAGGAAAAAAGGAGATATGTGTGTCAAGAGTCAGTGAGACTGGCTCAGGATTGGGCAGGGTTCACAGCTGTTTTACACAGGGTGCTACGAGTTGTAATAGACTCAGTGGCACAGAACAATAACAAGAAGTCACTCTTCTTTTACCTGAAAGGTTGATGGTGCAAGTCTACTCAAAGT
>NW_006399769.1:26895990-26903791 GCF_000299155.1 Elephantulus edwardii
GGGAGTAAGTCACTGCAAACCGTGTGGAGCATAGTTTTACAGTGACACCTGCAGGGTCATGAGTGTCACCCGCACCTCTAGTTTTAGTTTCTGCTTCCAGAACTCTCACGCGGCACTATTCATCTACTAGAATAATGAATTGGCCATCACTTCTCAGCCTGTTAGTGTAAATCAAGTGAAATGCAGAATAGTTGATGATTGCTTGGACTCAATTCCCAATCAGTGAGTGAAAGCGTCTCCAGGAACCTTACTCCCAGCCAGCAGGAGGAGCTCCTATTAGAGGGGGCAGCCTGGAATGGGTGACCCCTGAGCCCAGTTCCATCCAAAGCCTCTGTTACCTGGGAGGAACTGAAATGGGTCTGCCATGGTGGAGCCTTTGACATTAAAGGCCTGTGTGAGTGAAAATCAAAGACTGCAGCACTGGAGTCACTCACCATCCTGCAGTGTGGGGACACCACCTACTGTCCCTGCTCACCCTGTGCTGAGCCAGCTGGGCAACCTCATGGCCACAGCAGGCAAAGCTACCAGTTTGAGGAAACTCTCATGAGGCAGCCAGGCTGCGCCCCCAGCTCCTGGGCCCCCGGGTACCGAGAACCTATCAGGACTGGCCTTGGGAGTCTGTTTCCTGACTCCACGTGTCGGGCCATGGCTTGCAGTGTATGAACAAGCTGTGTGGAGGGGAGTGACGGAAGTGGATAGAACCCCCTTTACTGGATTGTCCCTCTGATTCTGCCACCTCTCCCACAGAACTATTTCCTGCTGTCCCAGCCCTGCCTTCCTCGGATTCTCCCCCTTCCTCCCCAGATCACCGTTCTATTGCCACTGCCTTCTAGCCATTCTGATGGTAACTTAACTTTCAGATTCACCCCACCCAACTGCTACTAAATGGTGTGGTCTCAGATCCCATGTTCAAGATTAATTTATCATTCTGTCTTCATCTGACTTTGTAATCTAGTTCTAAAAAATCGGCTATTGAAAACCTGACGAAGTAGACTTCTCTGACCTTGAGTGGGACTTGGCTTGACAGACATTGGATTTTCTTTACCCCACACGCCTCTCCTGCCATTCCCTTTCTCTGCTCACGTATTTCCCGTTTTCCACACCTTACCACACACCCGTGCTAGCCCGAAGCTGTGTTCTAGCTGGTGTCTAGAACATTTCTTCTGGAAGCCTTCCCAGCTTAACAGACTCCATGACTGAACTGCCTGGTATCTTTGTCCTTCCACAAAGGGACTTCAGCACAGCTCCCACTCACAGCTATAGTTTAACAACACACTTCAAGCGGGAATCCTGCTGCAGCCATCTTTGCTTCTGAGGAAGCTGTCTATCTGTCACACACTGAGCTGATCCCAAACTTGAAACACATATTCAAACCCCTTGCACTCCTCCTAATTTGTGTATTTACAGGAATCTCTGCTATTCAAACGATACTTAGTATATTGTTCTGTTCTTATGTTCTGTCAAGTTAAAACCAACTCATAACTAACTGATCCTCCAGTGAATTTTCAGAGGTAAAACACACAGGAGGAAATTGCCCATCTTTCTCTTCATAGTACCTAGTGATTGGATTTGAACCATGTGCCTTTGGGTTGGCAGCACAACTCCTTACCCATTGGGAGACAAGAGCTCTATATATTTTTAATATGGTTAATAAATTACTTTTATTTTAAAAAATCAAAGCCCTAAGTGTGACTATCTTGAAAAACCTAGATTGCCTGATTTCAGCATAAATGGTTGTTGAAACATGAGTGAATGAGAACAGATCATTTTTCCTTTCCCCAGTGTAGAGATGTCTGCACTTCCACGTGAGAGAAGAAGTGAATTTGAGACAAGACCAGCATATAGTTCAAGACTAATGGTCCAATAAAAGCAGAAATTAAGAAGTGGAGTTTCTAGCCTAAGGAGACCTCGTGATGTGAGTGTGGCCTCAGAAAGCGGGTGCTCCTGTGTGACTGGCAGGCTCTCTACTGTGGCTGTGTGGTTAGTTATGTGAGTTCTGGTCAACCCTCAGTAGTGAACGTGAGGCCTCCTTAGAGCTCTGCCAATGTCTGAGCTGCTGCTGGAGATGCAGACAAGCCACAACCAGGTAGTGCATTCTCCCGGATGGAGGAGGAGGCCAGAGCCAGGGTAGGGGGGCGTCGGAGGAGAGAACACCATCACATCGTTCTCTGATGTGGGAAGATTTGCCAAATTTTATTTGCAACTCAAAATTAATTACACTGCACCAGGACTCTGTTGGGAAAGCTTTTGTTTTTTGTACAAGTAGTCACAGCCTACCCAGAGCAAGGATGGCTGACCCCGAGGGCTGCTCGTTTGGAGCTGGGCTTGGCCGTGTCATCAGCCTTGGGAAATGACTGCATGAGATGGCTCGTTTTCATGCCCTGTAAATATTTCTGAGCTTTCACTGTCTGATGACCTTGAACAGCCTGGTGAAAAACGTCAAGTACGACATCAGCCCACAGGAGTTAGTGGCTACAAATACCAGATTTTCAAAATCACTGAAGTCTTAATAAAATAATGGAGTGGAAAGTATTTGCCTTATCCCCTTCAAGAAGACGATTCTTAAAATGCTAATTCCCTCTTATTAAAACGATGTTGTAAAGCCACGGCCTTATCGAAGCAGCAGGTCTCCCCTGGGAGAAGCCAATAAACAAAACGCCTTCGAAGTTTAGTCATTGGAGATGCGGCTAGGAAAACAACACTCTTACACTCTGGTCACTGGACAGACTCTGGTTTTGATTAGAAACACCAGCAGTTACAAAGATCTGTTTCTAGATGCCAAACTTATCCCAGGCTGGGCCCGGGTGCCTCCACAGCTTTGGCTTAAAGAAGCAGGGATGAGCCAAACCCCCCACACTTCCTACCTGTTAACCAGCTACTAGCAAACAGAGGCTCGGCCTAATTAGCGTGGAATTGCTTCTATTGAAACCTCCGTGGAATTCAAATCAGCCAAATTAACAGCCAGAGAAACAACCGCAATGAAATTACATTCCACTGTTTCCAATTAAGCTCGAAGCCTTGGGTGTGGTAACCACGAGCATTACAAATTAGGAGTCATTGCCAAAAGAAGGAACTCCTGCAATTTTCTTAGACTGTCAACAGCCTTTGCTGAAAGAATTGGCGGGCTGGAGGTGTGCAGAAAACTGGAGTTAAGCAAGCCACTTCAAAAACACTGGCTCATTGAGACTCTATGCCAGGGGCTGTGGTAGGCAGGTAAGACTTGAAATACAGGCCTTTAGAGCTCTTCATAAGAGGAAAGCAAGGTTTCTGGTGGGAGGTTTTCATTCTTCACACACTTGAGGAATCATTGCCTTCTTAAAGAGAACACTATTGGATGACAGAGTACATTGAACTCTGGCTCCTCTGCTGATGTCGATAGTTTTGGGTTGTTGTTGTTGTTTGTACAGTCAAGTTGAAACCAACACATAGCTGACCCTCCAGTGGGTTTTCAGAGGCAGTTAGTTGCATAGGAGATTGCCTATCCTTCTCCCATGGAGTAATTGGTGGCCTCGAACCTCATACCTTCGGGATTGCAGCACAGCTTCTTGCCAATAGGTCATCAGAGCTTCCAGCTTTGGGTTACTAAGGTCAAAATAACTATGTGGTTATTATTTATAATGCACTTCCCAAAGGGTCTTGTTTGGTTCAATCTCTAGAAGCACCAATACTTGGAGAAAAGGACAGAATCTTTGTTCTGTAATAAGGATGGCTTGGATGTCCGTTTGAATGTCCTTTTGTTGAATGTCAATAGGCCACACTGATTTTTGGGACTTTGCCAATGCAAAGGTATGCAGTTCAAATCCACCAGCTGCTCTGTGGAAGAAAGATGGGCAATCTCCTGCCGTAAGATTTCTTGCCTCTGAATAACCACTGGAGGGTGAGTTGTGGGCCCATTCCAACTCGATGGTACTCAAGAACCAATAACGCTGAGGGTCTAGTGTAAGGAGTTGGGCTACCAATCTATCTCATTCCACTGATGCCTACTATATCAATACTTATGTGTTCTGTTTCTTGTTTAACAATGTCCAATTTCCCTACATTTATACTTCTCACATTCCGCATTCCAATCATTAGTGTCTGTTTGTAAACTGTTCCCCTTTCTTTGTGTTTCCCAATATGAAGGCCCTGTCTCTGGTGCCATATCTGCTAGTCTAATCTTAGTGCGCTCTATTGTACACAGGGTTTTCAGAAAGCAAAAAAACCAAACAGATATGTCTTGGAAAAAGTGCAGCCAGATTGCTCCTTGCAGGCAAAGATGGCAAAACTTCATCTCACATATTTTGGGCATGGTGCAAGGAGAGGTTATTCCTTAGAAAGAGATATCATGCTTGGAAAGGAGAGGAAGACACTCAACAAGATGGGTTGACACGGTGATTGCAGCAATGGACTGAAGTGTGTCAGAGCCGATGAGGATCTCATAGAACAGAACAGTGTTCAGATCTGTGGTTCACAGGGTTGCTGTAAGTCATACTTGGCTTGAGGGCACCTAACAACAACAATATGAACAGAACAAAGGTAAAAGTTTCATATTATTTGGCCATATTTATTACTCAATTGTACAATTGGTCCATTTGTGTTTCAATCCAGCTATAGAATTAGTCCATAAGCATACAGAACATACCCTATATGATTTAAATCTTTTGAAATTTGTTGAGACTTGCTTTCTGTTGTACCATCTACATGGTTAGGTGGCTCTGATGGCCCAGTGATTTAAGGAACTGTGCTGCCAACCCAGAGGTATGCAGTTTGAATCCAATAGCTGCTCCTCAGGAGAGGCAGGGCAATCTCTTCTTTAATTAACTGCCTCTGAAAACCCACAGGAGGGCCAGCTCCAACTTGGAAGCACATAACCACCACAATATGTCTACATGGTTAGTTTAAAGGATGCTGATGGTACAGCAGCTTACCATTCACCTTTTAAGGGAAAGGTTAGCAGTTTGAACTTACCCAGAGGTTGCATAGGAAAAAAGCCTGATGGTTTTCTTCCATAAACATTAATGTCCAGGACACTCTCTGGGGCAGTTCTGCTCAATCACA
Organism: Elephantulus edwardii; assembly: GCF_000299155.1. Taxonomy (NCBI): domain Eukaryota; kingdom Metazoa; phylum Chordata; class Mammalia; order Macroscelidea; family Macroscelididae; genus Elephantulus; species Elephantulus edwardii. The sequence goes on from NW_006399769.1 coordinate 26,901,028, forward strand.
CGGTGTTGCAATGACTTGGAATTGATTCATTGGCACCTAGCAACATATGATCAATTGATGTTCCATGTAATCTGAAAAAGTGTGTTCTGCTGTTTTTATGTGCGTGTTCTCTGTGTGTGTTCGTGTGTGTGTGTGTTCTGTCTTACTATTAAATTAAGTTTTAAAAATTGTGTTATTGAAGTCTACTACATGTCTGCTATTTATTTTCATGTGCTTATTCTACTAATTTTTTTATTCTACCTTTTTTAAAGAAATAATAAATGCCCGTAGTGAATTATAGATTTATTTCTTCATGTAGTTTTGAACCCATTTGGATGTATATTTGAAGTTATTTTCATAGGTTTGCTACATTTAAAGTTGTATCCTTGGAGAAGGACATCATGCTCAGAAGGGTGGAGGGACAGTGCAGGAGAGGATTACCCCGGATGAGGTGGATTGATACAGTGACAGGGGCAATTGGGGTAGGTGTGTCAGAGTTAGTGAGACTGGCTCAGGACAGGGCAGGCTTCAGAGCTGTTGTATATAGGATCAGTTTGGGTCACAAGTGACCCAATGGCACACAACAACATATTTAAACTGGTATTATGAAGTTCTTTTATTTCCCTCTAATAATACTTGTTTAAAGTCTATTTTTACTAATGTTATAACTAAAACAATTTTAGTTTTAAAACAATTTTGTTTAGATGTTGGTTGTTATTTTTTTGTGGGTTTTTTTTTTCTTCTTTCATTTTCAAACTTCCTACATATCTGCAAATCCTATTTGAGACTCCTATAAGCAGGATATGGCAGAACTTTTAGATTATTTGGCCATATTTATCATTAAATTGTAGCACTGCTCCACAATAGTCTATGTGTTTCCTACTGCCAAAGGGGCCCTTTAGAGTAGTGAGAGAAGATCTTCACCCTGAAACCTACAGCGTCCTTTTTCAGCAGGAAGTAGCTAAGAGAATACACCATCCCCTTTTCCTTATGAATCAGGGTGAAGTCTCTCTCAAGGAGGAGTGATGGGAATGGCAAAGGACACACTGACAAAGGAGATTAATCAGAACTGGCTTTGACAAGCAATGTGGCAATGGGAAAATTAAAACAGACTTTCAAGGGAGGGGAAAAAGAGGAACGAACTGGGGGGAGGGTAGAGAAAATAGTACAACAGTGAATGAATGGAAACCCAAAATCTCTGTAAATGTTCATTACAATTAATAAAATTTAATAAAAAATGTGTAGCACTGCATCTTACTGTCTGTGATTCTCATTTCTATGCATCCTTCTATCCTAACCGTTCTTCCCTTCTGAGCTTTCTCTCTGCTCTTTTGATTTGATATGACTGTTAAAGAGAACGTACCTCCCTGGGTTATTGTTCACCTTCTGCACATGCCTGTTGTTTGGGGTTCTTGGTCAACTTATACGCATGTCTAATGTTTGACTTAAGTCTAGCTACAGAAGTGAATTTGGTTCTAGGCTCACACAGCTTCCAGGGTTCTACCAAGTTCTGTTGCACCAGTCAGCATGGCTTTGCAGTTTCTTCTGCACTTTTCTCCCATTCTGTACAAGACTTTCTACCGTGATTCCTTTCAGAGTAGTCAGCACTGTTCACGGGGTTCCATTCAGTTCCTCCACCGTCAGAGCAGGTTTTCCAGGTTGAAGTTCAGGCACTTCATTACTGCTTTAGAGTGACTGTCTATGAATCTATGTGTCTTTGATTCTTTTTCTTTGCTTTTCCTTCTTCTGAACTGTAAGAAGCCCATAGTCATGTCTTAGATGGTCATTTATAAGCCTTTAAGATTCCAATCAATGCTCACCAAGTAGGATGTAGAACACTGTTCTGATGGACTATGTTACGCCATTTGACTTGTTCCCAAGTCATTATTTTCATCGTTTATATACACTGGGTTTCATGCATACAAACCACACTCCATGTAGTCCCCCATCCACACTATACTTTGTTCATGCACTCTGTGGGGATTTTTCTTGCTCCCCCATAATCATCCGACCAACAACTGCATTCACAAAAGCATGCAAGCCAGTTGCTTCATGCTTCATGTTCCAAAATCCCCCTTTAGAAAGCTAACTGCTAATTTATCTACCCTCACCAAACCAGTACTCCAAGGAAACAAGCATGTCCCTTTTGCTGAAGGATTCTCTGTTCAACCTGGAAACTTTGAGTATTAAAAAAAAAAGTAAAAAATGAGAGAACTCTGGTGGTCCAATGTTAAGAAACTGTGATGCAATCCCAAAGGCACATGGTTCAAATTCACCAGTTGCTGTGCAGTAGAAAGATGGGCAGTCTCCTCCCAAGCGATTAGCTACCTCTGAAAACTTGCCAGAGGGTCACCTGGGTCAGTTCCAACTCGATGGTACACAACAATAATACATTAATAAATATTCAGGGATTATTGTCTTCAATATGGATTGAAGCTCAACATCAAGAAAACAAAGATTCTCACCATGGGGCCATTTGGCAGCAAGTACCATGATGGATGGAGAAGAGATTGAGGTTGCTAACAATTTCCATTTGCTTGGCTCCACAAACAAGACACTTGGCACCAGCAGTCAGGAAATCAAAAGATGAATTGCACTGGGAAAATCTGCCTTCAGGGACCTCTCCAGAATAATGAGAAGCAATGATGCCAGTCTAGAGACTAAGGTGCACCTAATCCAGTCCACGGTCTTTGCAATTACCTGGACAATGACTAAGAATGATAGAAGAAGAATTGATGCCTTGAAGTTGTGCTAGAAAAGAATATTGGACATACCATGGACTGCC
>NW_006399769.1:26904735-26910864 GCF_000299155.1 Elephantulus edwardii
GCACACCCATGTTTATTGTGGCTTTGTTCACAATAGCAAGGAGTCGTAAACAACCTAAGTGCCCACCAACAAATGAATGGATTAGAGAAGCTCTGGTATATTTACACCATGGAATGAAAAACAAGGAACTCATACACTATTATTCAAAATGGGTGACCCTGGAGGACATTATGCTGAGTGAAATATCTCAGTCTCAAAAGGACAAATACTGCATAGTGCCACTGTTGTAGAATGGGACTGACATCAGCTTGGGGTGAGACTGAGAAAACTGGGTAAATTATGTATACTGCATTGACACAGTTGAGGGAGAGAACACTTTAAAAGCAATATATGATAGGGTATTATGGTTATCAGAAGAGTCCAGAATGAAGGTTGCATAGTGGAGTGCACTCAGGGTCGGGGGGCGGGAGGATTGTATACCAAGGAAGGAATTTTTGTTTTGCTTTTCAAAGGTGTGCCTCATTCAAGCCATGGTATTCTCAATTGCTATGCATCAATTGCTGTTGCTGGACAATGACTAAGGATGACAGAAGAAGAATAGATGCTTTTGAGTTGTGTGCTGGAAAAGAGTATTAAACATACCATGGACCACCAAGAGAACAAACAGGTCTGTCCTGGAGAGGGTGAAACCAAGTCCTTAGAGGTAAAGATTTTGAGGCTCCATCTCACATACTTTAGTCATATTGCCAGAAGGACATGATTCTTGGAAGGATTGAGGGACAGTGGAGGAAATGAAGACCTCGGATGAGGTGGATTGACACAGTAATGAGGGTAATAGGGGCAAATGTGTCAGAGACAGTGAGATTGGCTTAGGACAGGGCAGATTCAGAGCTGTTGTTCACAGGGTCACTATAAGTCTTGGTTGACTCGATGGCACGTAAAAACAACAGTATTCCGCGTGTGTATGTGTGTGCGCGTGCTCACACGCCATAGTTTGTTCATCCATTCCTCCTTTGATTGCCACGTAAGCTGTTTTTATATCTTTGCTCCAGTGAACATGAGTGTGTGTATATCTGTCATGTTAAAGGCTGTGATCCATTTCGAAGTGAACTGCCCATCTTTGTCTTACAAAGCAGTTGGTGGATTCAAGCTATCAACCTACTGATTATCAGCCAAACGCTTAACCACAGAGCCAGAAGGGATTCTGTATGGAGAAATGAGACATTGGACCTAAACAGAGGGAGAGAGAGACCCAGCTGTGCCAGAATCTCAGCTGACCCTCCAGATGATCCCAGTCCGTCTGTCGTGGAACTAACATGGTATCTGAGACCCCAAGTGAGGCCAGAAGAAAAACAGTCTGTGTGAAAAGAGGCTGTGTAAATAATGAAATAGATGTTGTTTTAAGGCATTTAGTCCTAGTTGGTTTGCTATACAGCACTAAAGAACCTGAAACTGGAATGCTGTTGTAACAAAATCTGAAAAACACAGCATTGACTTTGGGGCCATGCAGCATTCAGAAGGGGCTGGAGAATATTATTAGTGAAGGTAAGAAGGATGAGGAGAATATTGCTATTGAGGGCTGGTTAAAATGCACGTAATATTACATACTCAGAATGTTTGACAGCATGATGCCATCTATGGTAATATGGAAATCAGAAAGCATGTCTAATAGATTGAGACTTTATGTAAAGGGATTGTCAGGCAAAATGTTGTAAGAAACAAATGACTTCGTTTTCTTTTTTTTGGTAAATCTACAGATATACACACACACACATATATAAAATAGTCTATTTCAAACAGAATCTAGATAACACATTTCATGCTAGAATGTATTGGGTTTGACATAGCCTATTGGTCCAGTAGTGAGGATTTTTGTTTCCGTGGTGTTGAGGTGTAATTCATCTTGAAGGCTGTGGGTTTTGGTCTTCTGCAGTTTGTGCTTCAAGTTGTCTTTACTTTCTGTTATTATCAGAGGGGATCTTAATATTTTTTCTACCTGGCTAATACCTATTATTTACCAAATCACTTCATTTTTAAAAGATCTAAGATTACTGGAGAGGATTTTAAACATTTATTAAAAAAATAAACTACAGAAAGTAATAACTGTTGGAGAGAATGTAATGAGATTGGAACTCTCATACACTGCTGGTGGGATTGTAAAATGTTACAACTATACTGGAAGGCAGTATATCCCAAAGAAATCAGAACTAGTACACAAATGGAGATATGTACACCCATGTTCTTAGCAGACTTATTCACAACAACAAGAAAATGGAAACAGCCCAGATGCCCATCAACAAATGAATGGACTGAGAAATTGTGATATATTCACAAAATGGAATACTATCCAGCACTATGGAACAATTATTTTTATAAAATGCCATATTGAGGCTCAATGTCAAGAAGACAAAGATTCTCACCACTGGACCAATTGGCAGCATCAGGATTGATGGTGAAGAGATTGAGATTGTACAGAGCTTCAGTTTGCTTGGCTCCACAGTCAACACTCTCGGCACCAACAGCCAGGAAATTAGAAGACGTATTGCCATGGGAAAGTCTGCTGTTAGGGAACCCCTCCAAAGTACTGAAGAGCAATGGTGTCTCTTTGGAGACTAAGGTGTGCCTGATACAGGCCATGGTCTTTGATATCACTTGTTACGCATCAGAGAGCTGGACAATAACCAAGAAGGATAGAAGGAGAATTGATGCCTTTGAGCTGTGATGCTGGAGAATAGTATTGGGGGTACCATGGACTGCTAGGAAAACAAACAGATTCATCCTGGAAAGGGTCAAACCGGGCTGCTCCTTGGAGGCAAGGATTCTAAGGCTCCATCTGACATACTTTGAACATGTTGTAAGGAGGGACAGGTCCTTGGAGAGGGACATCATGCTTGCTAGGGTGGAGGGACAGCGCAGAAGGGGAAGGCCCCCTACGAGGTGGATTGATTCAGTGACTGGGGTAATCAGGATGGGTGTGTCAGAGACGGTGCGATTGGCACAGGACAGAGCGGAGTTTAGGGCTGTTGTACATAGGGTCGCTATGAGTCGCATACAACTCGATGGCACATAACAACTACAACATGTATAACATGGGACTAGAGACTAGAGAGAACGATGCTGAGTAAACCAACTCAGTCTCATAGGGACAAATACTGCATATGGCCATTATTATAAAAGCGAGAGGAAAACTAATAAAATGTGTATCAATATCCAAATGGGGAAGGGGATGGAAAAAAGGGGGAAGCATGGAAATCACTAGGATCATGGAGTTTAGTGGGCAGATTAGTGAGAAGAGGGTCAAGGAATAGGAAAAATTCATAGGGGCTTAAATAAACAGTGTAATAATACACCTAACTCAATGGTAATTATATTGTTGTTAAGCATCGTAGATGACTCATAGTGATTCTATGAACGAAAGACTTGAACACTTTCATCATTTCTCCAAGTTCATAGAGTTTCTGGAGGCAAAATCTTTCGGAAGTGGATGTCACTCCTGCTTCCAATAGTAATTAATGATACAAAATAGAATGTATATGAATGATTGTATGAGACACAATGTGAATGAAGTCTTGTATAACACACACTGTATGTGAATGAAACACAATATAAACTAATTACTGCATGAAAACAAGAAAAGGGGAGGGAAGGAGGGATGAAAAGGGGGAAGGAGAGATGATCACTGTGATAGTGGAGGTTGGGGGAGGTGCAAAGTAGGGGGTGGCTCAGTGGGTTCTTGAGGGGACAGTGTGATAATAAACAAAGATGGGTGGCAGGTTTTTGGTGTGAAGTACACTGTGTATGAGGGACTGTGGGGGCGTAATACACATGGATAAAGCACAGTGTGGAAGGGTGATTATGCAAATCAATTAAAAAAGTGGAGGAGGATGAAAAAGTTAAGCTATTTAAAAATAATTATTCTATGTATGATATTCAAGAAATAAAAATAGAGGAAGCATTTGTTAATTTGTCTAAGGGACCAGTCCCTGGAGAAGGACATCATGCTTGGAAAAGTAGAAGATCAGAAAAGAGAAGAAGACCCTCAATGATGAAGACAGTGACTGGGCCAAGTGGTTCAAGCACCACAGAGATTGTGGGAACGGTAAGAGATGGGGCAGCGTTTCATTCCGTTACATAGCGTGTTGCTATGAGTTGGAGCTGATGCAATGGCACTCAACAATGACAGTATTTATTCCACTGCTTTGGGTAAGTGTTGTTGTTGTTGTTGCTATGAAACTGACCCATAGCTGGCCCTCCAGTAGATTTTCCTAGCAAGTAAATCAGATGGGAGTTGATTGTCCATCTTTCTCCCATGGTGTAGCTGGTGGATTGGAACTGTGCACCTGTGCATTGGGTAGCGCAACTTCTTCCCACTAAGACACCAGCAAGAGTCTCATAAGTAATGTTGTTGTTGTTGTTGTTATGTGCCGTCGAGTCGCCTGCGACTCATAGCGACCCTATGTACAACATAAGTAATAGGCATGAATTATTTTTAAACTACTCTAGTTAATAAACTGCATTTTATTGAATTGTGGCTTAGCTGAGCCAAATTGGTCATGGCTTTAAAAGAATCAGTAATTTATCAAGCACTTACTCAACATCAACATCAACTCAATCTCAATAAGGAGGAGGGACGTTTATAAGGTACAAGATGGACATTAGCATGTAGGAAGTTTATGAGAATGCTGCCCACAGCACCTGTGACAGCACGAAGAAAGATGAATCAGGTAGGGGGAGAAGTTGAATGGTGATGCTGTCACAACTGCTGATCCCGTGGAATTGAACTGATGATGTAAGAAGCAGTCCAAAAGTCACTTCTGGGGAGAGGTGTGACTTTGGAAGAAGTAGGTCACCTCAGCTAGGGCAACCTCTAGGAAAGGGCTCAGATCAGCCATCAGCAGCCAGCACTGTCACCAGTGACCTCAGAAGTTAATACAAATCAATACCTTGGCGGAGAAGGGGATACAACTGGTATGTCACAGCTTCCTTTGAAGACCTTCCTCATTTTTCAGTCTGAATAAAATCTTAGTCCTTCTGGCTCTGAAGTCCTAGTCACCTCCATTGCACAAGGTTCTAACCCATTGTTCGTAGTGTGTCTATCAGTCATGGTCAACTGTATGGTACCTACTATCAGACTGGGCTGATAGCTGGCTCATATGGGATTTCTATGTTCAGCTTTTTGAGGAAATGCCAAACTGCCTTCCAGAGTGATTGCACCATCTTACAATCCCACCATTAGTGTATGAGTGTTCTAATCTCTCCAAATTTATTGCTTGCTGTCCTTCTGAAGTTTACCACAGCTACTAGAATAAGATGGTATCTCATTATGATTTTGATTAGCATCTCTCATTGCCAGTGATTTTGAGCATTTCTTCATGTGTCTGTTGGCCATCCAAATGTTTCTTCTGAGAAAGGTCTTTCCATGTCCATTGCCTATTTTGTGACTGAGCTATCAGTCTTTTCCTTGTAGAGTCCCTGTTGTTGTTGTTGTTGTTGTTAAGTGCCATCGACTCCAGGTGACTCAAAGCGACCCTATGAAGGAGAGTCCTCAACGCTTGGGTGTCTTTCAACCTTTCTCCAGGTTCATAGGGTTTCCAGAGGCAAGCTGTTACGGAAGTGGATGCCACTCCTCCTTCCAAGCTTGTTTTAATCAGGGAGCTCCACCCAATTCTCTGTCTGCATTGGGTAGCCAATCATTAACGCATTTGACACATCAGTGTCACAGTGTTCAGCCTCACAGCAGCCACAAGTGACCGCAGTACGGCAACTTGTACACCAGGTAGATGCCCTGTAGGATTGTGTAAATACTGCAGAATCAGGTTGAGTCTGGTAGTAGAGTCATCGAGAGCTGAGCTGCTTACCCAATGGCCACGATTCCGGCACTTTGAACCAACCAGAGACTCCTTGGGGGAAAGATGTGCAATTTCTTCCTGTGCTATTTACAGCTTGGGAAACTCAGCAGAGTTGAGCATGAGCTGTTATGGGTTTGACAGCAATATATTTGTTGAGTTGGAGTGTTCTATAGAAATTTAAGAATACAGTCGGGAGAACGCCACCGCCAGACGGGGTTCCACCGCGAGAGGGGCCTGGAAGAGACCCAGGAAGAACAACAGCCAGCCACCTACCGCGGAACCCCAGAGGAGTGAAGACTGTGAGACCCCAGAGGAACGAAGACTACCCGACACTGTGTGA